>NC_133971.1:58083795-58385739 GCF_031877795.1 Strix aluco | reverse complement strand
TTAGAATATTTACACAAAGGCCAATCATAAAAATCTCATATTGGGTGGATTGTGCCTTATTAATTTACAGTCACATGTGGACAAACTAAAAACTACAGATGAAGAAAAAAATCAGCAAAACTAAGATTCTTTTTTTTTAAATCAACACTCAAAAAAACTTTTCCAGAATTCACCTGATAAAGACCAAAAAAGTGGGCATGAAGATGATTACAGAGCTCAAAGACTTAACAAACACAAAAAGGTGCACAAAAAGATATGCAGTAGAAACTAATAAATTTGTTCTCTGGATTCAATGAATTAAAAATCAGCCATTTCATATAATATGCACAATACATGAAGAATAAGGTCTAAGATTTCCATATGCACTCAAGACAATAACTTTTAAAACTAATAATCTCATCTCTGTGGCTGCTGTATTACTAACTGAGAAATCTGCAAAGTGTGATCTCACTTCAAACAGATGTATACTGGTCCCACAGCTTCTATCTCAGTGTTGCTAAACAATGAATCTTCTGGTTTAGGTATTTTGCATAATTTGAAAGAAACGTTACTTCTGGGTAGCACACAATCACCATCCTTGTGTGGGGAGCTCATATTAACTCTGATATGAGTCTCAGTATTTGGAAAATTATCAAAACTAGTATGTAAGGAAAAACTCAATGCACAGAATCCCTGTGCTACGCTTAACCAGAGAAACAAGCTGCAGAGATAAATGGCCAAAAAGAATTCCACCTCTAAAGACTTAAGTGCCACCTGGTCAAGCATTTGTTCCTCCCCCCTTTTTTATGCAGTTCAAGGGCTTTACTTACCCTCTCACCTTCAAACAAAATATTCTTTGCTCAAAATAGCTCTAACTCCAAACCGTCCAAGAACACATGCAAGAATGGCTGAACACACCTCCAGCCAAGCAAACGCTGAACAGATTGGCAAAAAATAGCTGGAAGCCAGTCAGCAAGAACTAACTGTTCAACTTCCTTCCAGGAACTCTTCAACAGCAATCTGTAGTCACTGTAGTCCAGACATTGCCATGGCATCTGGCCTAGCCCAGAGGGCTAAAAGGATGGGGATGAATGAGGAAGTACACCATCCTTCCTTGTGGGCAGAAATGGGCAAAAACACATAGGAGAGGGTCTTGGGTGTTAGGGAGCAGGTGTCTGAAGGTGGGAGAAAAGAAATCTCAAGGAGATGTAAGAAGGTAACAGAATGGGACCAGGCATCAGGAAGGATGAATGAGAGAGTCTAGACATAGATGCAGTTCTGTGGGACAAGAGAAAGGGGAAAAGAAGATCACAAACAAAAGAAAGAAAAATGGGCAAGAAGCAGACATGGTGGCAGAGGGGAAATGATGGAGAGCCCTCCAGAATCTGGAATGGAGAATAGATAAATTCCCTGGAAAACAGTGGAGAGAGCAGCCTAAGACCCACTGCAAATCCACTGCTTGTGGCTCTGCACTGCCCCTGCATGTGCACCTGCAAAACAGCCATTGTGGCACTGAAACCTAGTGATATGCATCTCTGTTGATTAGCCTATCTTGACACAAAAATAGATATCCCAAATCATAGTCAAGATTTCACAGCCAGGCAATCTCCCAACACAAGTCTTGCAATCATTTTAAGTGGTCCAGCAAGGGGGATGAGTCAGCTCAGGCAAGCCTGAACCAAAGCCTCCTTCCACCATGCAGAACTCAGCAGCAGAACTGTATATTTTACTAGAAGTCACACAAGCAGTTTAGACTTTTGTGTTAGAGTTCATGCTCTTTAGTGAAACAGACTACTTTACTTGTGTAGCATCCAGCAGAACTAGATGCTTGTTTAGATCCAGGCTTGAAAGAAGTATCAGCATATGCTTAATGGGAAAGTAACTGAGCCTGGAACTTGACAAGATTAGTAAAAACTCACATGCCAGAGCAAACAATGCTGCTAGAAAGTAGAAATCAGTTTTCTCTAACCTCCTTTTCTGTTCCATATGAACCCAACAAGAGGAAAAGGGAATGCTGAGCAAGAGGTTTCTTTTTAAGCAGCTGCTTAAAAAGAACACATCCATGTGTCTCTTGCTCCCACGCAGACTTCACAGGATGGATACTGCAGACATCAGCCTGGCTTGGAAACAAACCTGGATCAACTACAACCCAAAGACATACGAACAAATGAAGCAGAAGCAGAATCACTCTCACAACAGATCGCCACTGCTCTACTCCACTGTGCTAGAAGAGAAACATATTTCTGTCACCCATGTCCACCTACCTATTAGAGGATCAGGTCAGAAACACCCAAGGAGGATATTGTCACGACAGGCTCTGTTTACAGACCAGTAGCCCTGTATAGCTGTGGAGAGAAGTCACTTCTCTTTTCTGTAGTGTGGCAATATGATGGCACACAGAATTGCAAAATCATAGAATAATTCAGGTGGAAAGGGACCATGGGAGGTGTCTAGTCCAACCTGCTCAAGGCAAAGTCAGCTATGTAATCAGATCAGATTGTTCAGAACTTTATCCAGTCATCCCTTCACACAGGATGAAAAAATCTAAAGATGGAGACTGCAAGAGCTCCCTGGACAGTTGTTAGACTGTCCTTGCAGAAAAAAAATAAATCCCCCATATGGAGTCAGAACCTCTCCTGACTCAACTTATGTCAACTTATTATCTTCCTGTCACACACCTCCTCATTTGTGAAGAACCTGGCTTCATCTTCTTGAAGATCTCATAGGCATTGGAAGGTTGCTATTACATCCTGCCGAAGTTTTCTCTTCTCTAGGCTAAGCAAGCCCAGTTCTCTCAGCATCGCCTCACAAGTCATGTACTGCAGTTTCCTGTCATTTTGGTGGCTCTCTGCTGACATCAACATTTATCAACCTCATCCTTACATCAGAATACTGGACACAGTGTTACACATGTTGTCCAAGAAATGTGAAGAGGAACAGTCACTTTGCTTGATCTACTGGCTATGCTCCTGTTCACACAGGCTAGGATGCTGTTAGCCTTCATCACTGCTGGGGAGCACTGCTAACCACATTTAGTCCACTTTCCCCCAGGACTCCTTAAGCCTCTACCAGCAAAGTGCAGGGCATTAGTTTGTTCCAGATGTAGGTCTTTGAGTTTGTCCTGGTTGGATTTTGTAAGCTTGTTGTCAGACTGTTTCTCCAGCCTGTCCAGGTCCTTCTGAAGGGCAGCTCTGTGCACACACACCCTCTGCACCATTTGACATCAATCCAAACTTGATGAGGTACATTTTCTCTCCTCCTCCTCCTCTGGGTTACTGATAAAGATGCTAAACAGGAATGGTTCAGAACAGATCCCCTAAGGAATCACACTTGTAACCAGACTCCAGAAGAGTATTAATCACTAAGCACTACCCTTTGAGGTCAATGACCCTGACAAGTTTTCACACATCTAGCAGTCCACCCATCTAGGCTACAGCATTCCAAACCAGGTAACACAGCTGATGCCACAACACAACACGCTGAAGGCTAAAGTCAACATAGATGACACCTACTGCTCTCCTTCCATTAACAGATCTAGTAGTTTCAATGCAGAAAGCAAAACAGGCTTATCAAGCAGAATTTACCCAGGGTAAATGCACACCAACTACTAATCATTGTTCTCAGGCTTCTTCCATGCTCCCTCCCAGAGCCACATCTCCTTTCTTCCCTCCTCATCCCCACAATCATCACCTCACACAACCCTACTTTCCAAGCTTTCTGCCAAGCTGCCTCCTAAAAGGGAAGGGGAGCAATCCTGCTCCTAGACACAGCTTTTTACTGGAACATTGCCACTGAGGGGAAAATCATAGAGTGTGTACAACTCTAGCACAAACAAGACCATCCTGGAACATGGCCAGACCAACTGTTACAGCTGGGCTTTGCTGGACACACAGAGGCTCTTAAGAAAGAAAAAGCCTTGGACTTTAGAATCACATCCTCACTGAAGGAAGCCACCCTCAGCCATTTCCACAAAGCAACAGAGGGGAAAAAAGGATGAGCATAACCAACACCAAGCACAGATATTCACAGAGACAGAAAACAGTTTGTGTCAGATCTCCCTGATTGACAAATTCAAAAGGATTAATCCAAAAACAAATTCTACATATCCATAGAAATTCTTGCAGTTATTATGAAAATACTCCAAACATCAAAAAACTGACCACTGAGTAGAAGCATGCTACTGCATGCACATTACACAGCTATTTTTTGTCTTGCACCTTTAAGAATTGCCCACAATTTAAGGACTTTGCAAAGCAATTCCCTCATCATAGAGCCACTCAGCAATAAATACTATCTACATCATGTCCATTAAAGTGGGGGTAGGGGCAAGGAGTGGGAGAAACACAAGTTTTACTAACATGAACCAAGTGCTGAGATGGTTGACAACAGGTCAGCTGAAGAACCAGACAAAAAGTGCAATGTTTCACATTTCTGCAACAGGTAAAGATCTGAGACTACCCATATTTGCTTTTCAGAGATCTCCCCCCATGCACACACCGAAAGAGCAGAAATACTTGAATTCTCCCAAAGGCAAGTACATATGCTATGCCTATGAGATGGAATTTCCTGGTTGGGATCTAGGAATCCTACCTGCCAGAGCTGGGATGGTGACTTTGTTCCACTCCCATGGCTGATCATACTCATCTGCGGGCCTGTCATCATCCTGTGGCAATTTGCTTTCTCGTAAATGGTGAATCATCACACTTTCAGAATCGGATTCCACACCACTGCCTTCTGGTTCATAGGGTGTGTCATAGAGCTGCATGTTTTTCTGATGGGACTTCATGCCTTCCTGCTTCTGAAACTCTGTTTGCAAGAAAGAAAATTGCATCAGCATCACTACTAACCACGTCTTATTATTACAGTCAATAATTTTAGAACATTCAACTTCCATCCGTTCCTTAACGGCCACATAATTATACAGATGGCAAGCTTGTACACACCTCTAAATTCTACCTCTATGTTTGGTAACCGGCTGGAAGCAAAAGTTAGCTCCAGCTAACAACCGCAGCACAGTCTCATGCCTTCACCAACATTCCTGTTTGCACAGAGCCAGATTACATAAAGCACACAATCCCTGTCAACCTGTGTAAAGGACACTTACTAGCAACTGTACATAAATACCCAAGAATGCTGAAATCTGTGTATGCAGTTAACTCTTGAAAAGGAGATCATTCAGAAGTGCAATTTGATGAAACAAAGAAGAGACAAAAAAAGAAAAAATAATCCCACATTATAATATGTTATAGTATGCTGATAAAAAAATTCTATGCAGTTACCTCTACAGTATATCAGCAGAAAATGAGTTAGGACTAGAGTAAGAACACTAAACAAAAGCATTGGTAACTTGAGCTTAGCTCACATTGTATTAAGGAACATTTAAATTAACACTTATCAAAAAATAAGCATGTTGAAACTACACAGAAAGGAACAGTGTCCTGCCCTCCTGAACACAGCAAACCAAAACCTGGGCTTTGTTAGTAGGAGCTAGCAAATCAAGGAGCAAGCTGTCATGCCTTCACCCTTGGTCCCAAGGAGGCTATACCCACAAGTGGGTATACAAGTCTAACAAGTGGGTCCTACTGTCTCCAGTCTGCACACTCCCTGCAAGGAGTGAGCTAGTTTATAAAAATAGAAAGGAGCCAGTGCAGAGCTACCAAGATAGCAAGGTCCTGGGACCTATGATAACAAAAGATGGTTTTGGTTAGTCTGATGAGGGAAAGGCCAAGGGGGATGTAACAGCAGCTCTCAGCTGCCTAAAGGGCAGTCAGATCTAAACCCTTCTTGGGCAGTGTCAAAAGATACAATTACAAGAAACAGACACCAGATATATCTTGAGAGATACAAGTGGGACATTGGGGGAACCTTCTTCCCCTAGTGTGTAGTGCAGTCCTAGGACAGCTCACCAGGTAGGTCATGGGAGGTGTCTCCATTCTCTGGAGTTTGCAGAGCCTAGGCTAGACAGAGCCAAGGTCACTCCATCTACTGATACAAAACTGGATGGAGGGGTGACAGACCAGATGGCTGTGCTGCCACACAGAGGGACCTGGAGATGCTAGAAAACTGCAGGCTAAACTGGATGGAAAGCTGCTCAGTAGAGGAAGACTTTGGGGTCCTGTATGGCAGCAATGCACCCTCACAGTAGAGAGGGCTAATATTAACCTAGGCTGCATTAGAAGGAGTATGGAAAGCAGGTCAAGGGAAGTGATTCTTCCCCTCTACTCAGCACTGGCAAGTCCACATCTGGACTGCTGGGTCCAGTTCTCTTTCACCTTCTCAGCACAAGAAAGACATAGACATACTGGAGCAAGTCCAGCAAAGGGCCATTAAACTGATAATGGGACTGGAACATTTTTCCTACAAGGAGAGGCTGAGAGAGCTGGCACCGGTCAGCCTGGATAAGATAAGTTTCAGTGGGGACCTTATCAATACATATAAATACCTGATGGAAGAGAGTGAAGATGGAGCCAGACTTTTCTTGGCGGTGCCCAGTGACAGGACAAGAGGCAACAGGCACAAATCAGAATACATGAAATTCCATCTGAACACAAGAAAACACTTTTTTTTTACTGTGATCATGCCAAACATTGAAACAGGTCACCCAGAGAGGCTGTGGAGTCTCCATCTGTGGAGATATTCCAGATCTGACTGGACACAGTCATGGGCAACCTGTTCTAGCTGACTGTGGCAGGTGCATCCGCCCAGTGAAAACAGAGGTTCCTGGTTGTTGAAACGTGGCAGCTTTTGGCTGTCTTTGTTTTCAGGGTCTCGCGGTAGCTGAGACCTTTGACCAATGGGAGCCGCTATTGACTACAGGTCAGATTCGGTCTGGGTATAAACGGAGTCCCTTGGGGGAGCCATTTTGAGCTCGTCCCCTGGAGCTGCACGCCGCGGTCAGGACTCTCCCCTTGGGTCAGGACGCTGCCCAAGGAAACTCCTCGAGGTACTTTGGGTTGGGACGCTGCCCTGAGCAGGTCCTCGAGGTTGAGAGCCCTCACTTTCTAGGTGAGTGATAGAGCATTTTGGGTTGTCGTTAAACCCTAGGTAGTGAAGTTTTGTTTACGTTTGGGGTTGTCGTTAAACCCCTAGGCTGTGAGGCTTTGTTTTAGGTTTTGGGTTCTCGTTAAACCCACCAACTGAAGTTTACGTTTGGGGTTGCCGTTAAACCCCTGGGGTGTGAGGTTTTGTTTTACGTTTCAGGTTCCCGTTAAACCCCAGGAAGTGAAGTTTGCGTTTGGGGTTGTCGTTAAACCCCTGGGGAGTGGGGCTTTGTAAAGTATTTCGGGTTATTGTTAAACCCCAGAAAGTTATTCTGTTCTCCTCTTGTGGACATCCGGATCTGTAATCTACAGAGAGCTGACTGGTGGTTTTATGAAAAAAATAAATCTATTTATTTTTTTAAATTGGTGGTGGGTTGCTTGTTTGGAAGCCTCCGTAACACTGACTTTGCTAGAACAGTTTTTTTATTAGATTATATCAATAGGTCCCTTCCAGACTCAGGTGTTCTGTGATTATTTTGACCACTGCAAGGACAAAATAAGAATTTCATTAATTGTAGCAAATTGCAAAGTTACTTAAAAAAAAAGACTCAGGGAGAAGGGAGAGAACTTTTTAACCTGCAAAAGAAGTAAAGATTTAGAGCACTTCTCTCCATTACTATAACAAAAGCCATTCATTGATTCATCTATCAGCAAGAATGTTATAACCAAGTGTAAGAGTCAGTCAGAAGATCAGCATTGTCTCAACATTGTCATCAGGGACATGGACAGTGAGGAACCCGACAACAGCCTGTTTGGAGCAGAGTTGCTGATCCCTGGGGTGGAATGTGGTGCAAAGGCTCCTCAATGCAGAACTGTGCGGCACAGTCAGTGCTGTGCTGTTCTCCTGAGTACTGAACCATGTGGTGCAGGCAGTGCAGTGCTGTTCTTCGGTGCCTGAGCCATGTAGTACAAAGAGCGCTGTGCTATTGTTTGGTACCTGGGCCTAGCCAGACCTGTTAGAGATAATTGCATAGCCACTGTCAAAAAAGATGGATCGCGACTGTTGCCATAACATCGATGAAGAAATCATGAACTTTAGACGAATTTTGCTTCAATATAATACCAAAACACACCTCCTGGTTGAAGGCTACCCGCCTCCAAGACTGACCACACCTCGGACACTCCCCCCTGCGCATGCATGATGGCCTCGCTCGAGAAGGGTGGAGATATGATAATTGAATTCCGAGAAGGGCGGAGACCTCTGAGGCAGAGGTGGAGCAAGGTGTGTTACTAAGCATAAAAGATGACTTCTGGACAACGAAAATTGGAAGCTTCCCCACCAAGGACCACGACGATTGACGACGCAGCATCAGCTAGACCCAGGACCATTAGGACATCGTGAGATCAGTGGTGGTAGCTATAACCTCTCTCCCTCCTCTCTCTAAACTTTACTTTTCTCCTTTGTCTCACCCATCTCTAACTATCGCGTGCCACTTCACAGGCAACACAACAAAGTTTCACTCTTTGATCACTGCTATCCCCTTTGGTGTTGGTCACCATAATTTTGCACTTTCGAGATCGTAGCAAACGAACCATCACAAGTCCACCAAGTGGACCATGTGAGAGATGAGAAACCAGGCCTGCGAGAAACTAAAAAAAACAGTCTAAGAAAACAAAAGTTGAGGCTGATCAAAGAAATGCCTCAAACATTCGCAAGACAAAACTATGAGTCACAGGGTGCATTCTGTGGAGGTCAAAGCTGATAAGGCTGCCGGAATAACACAAGATGCAACTGGAGGAGGGAGCCCTGTGAAGACAGGATGACTCTGCTCTGGTGCACCTGGCCAAATTTCAAGGGCCATCTGTCTGGTGAATGACCTTTACTTCATTATCCACGAAATGCATATTAAAGTTAACACCCCTCAATATGCTAACGAGGGCTAACATGATCATGCTAATTACATCATCCCATGAAACACCCTACCCCTCCCCATACACGGGATACGTAGGTATGTGTGTCGACCTAGGGGACGGACCCAAGGAAAGTGGGTATAAATCAAGAAGGGGGGGGGGGGGGGGGGGGGGGCGGGGCCCGGAGAGAGTGCAGTGAAGTGAAAAAGATGGATGTCTCCTGTGCCTCCTGGAACCCTCGCCAGTGGGATCAGCACAGAAACCCACACCGATGATCTGTATTTCCCCATTCCCTCTACCTCCCTCTTTTCCCTTTCCCATGAAGAAATGCAAGGCATATTATATTGCTTGCCACAACTTGTTATATACTTAGCCAACTATTGTGTGTTCAATTAGTACATTGTGAGTAGTTAATAAATGTTTAGACTTGGAGACTTGTTGTCCGCTCCATTGGGGATTTGCAAATCTGAGTCACTTGTCTCCCTCGTCTGAGCAGGAATGATAGACCATGACTCCAAGTAATTGCTCCAAACCTTTTCAAAAGTACTGTGAAATGTCTACAACATGACAATGTCCTTACTACTTGGAAAAAAATATTAACTTTATACATTACAAATAAACTTGAGGAAATATACAACAAAACTGATTATATACACCAAATCCTAGTTATGAACAATAACCACATCACTACCTTTCAATACAAGCAAAACCTAGAAAAGGGTATCTTAAAAGGGCAGCTTATTTGAAAAAAGTGCTTTAAACCTTTTCAGTTAAAATACAGTCTTTGTGTTTCAGCTGTCTTTTGAATATACTTTTGCACAGGGAAAAATGCTGCATTAAGGAAAACCTGTATTAGAAAGAACACAAAGCTAATACTCTCTTGAATTCTCCTGCATCAGAAAGATAAACATTTTATTTCTTCTACAGAAATGTGGTATGTATCTGTTTGTCTTTCAGTACTTGTGAAGCCAGTGACTGCTACACCAGGAAGTGTGCATTTATGAGGAACAGAAGCTATGATCCTACCAAATCAAAGACTTTATAAAATAATAAAAAAAAAAAAATCCAAACCAAACTATTCAATATAAGTGCCAAATACAGCTGCACCACTGGCTCTTGGTGTGTGAGTATATTTCAGTACAGGAGCCCATGATTGACATTCTTCTTTTACCCACAGGACCAAAGCATCAGATGCACAGAAAAGATTACCTGTAAATAGAAGGTGGTATGTAACTGATTCATGGTTCATGGTCAGGGACCACAATTAGAAAAACTACAAATATTTGATCCTAAACTAAAACCCAGTGAGAGAGAAGAAATGGAAGAAGGAGTATATATATATACGTGCATATACAAGAATCTATGCATGTATACACATACACACATATTACATACAGCTTCTTTTATAAAGCTTCCTACAAACTTGCTTAAAAGTTGATCTTCTACTTAATATATTGGAAGAGTATTTGTAAAGAAAAATAATTTTACTAAAAGTTAAATCAGAAACAGTTCAATAACAGACAGCAAAGCTTAATCTGTATCACAAGCAGTATTAGCATTATACACACTGAGAACTCAGAGCAGACAATATTTAAGAACTAGGTAGCTGAAGCCAGTAGAACATTTGTGTTGGAGCATTTCTCATGGTTTTCACTCAATCCCTAACAATGACAGCTCTAAGTGCTAAAATAATTACTGGAATGACCAGGGAGTCCAAAACTGTGTTAATCTCACTTTTTTGATTTTTCACTTTTATTAATTTTATCCTTTGAACTCTTACTGCTGATAAAGAAAAGTACATTTTTATAGAATTATGCTCATTAAGTTAATGAGCTACTAGAAGAAGAAACAACTGAAGTTTTGAAAGAATTTATTTTGCTAGTAGGCTGGAAGACCCTCAGAAATAATTCTTATTCTCACAGATTAGCAGTTATAACAGAATCAGGGTCCAGGTGTTTGGACTTCTGTGTAAAACCAAGAACGTGACCAGCAAGGTACAGAAATTGAATATCCGGGAACACAAGATTATGAGATACAAGACTGAACCTGACATTCTTCTCCCATTTGGTGAACGATTCTGACAAACACTCATGTACAGAATAGACAAAGCTCCACAGGACAAGCATTAACCTCATTGTAACCTTTCCAGCAGCCACACTAAACCTCTTAATTAAATAATTCAACAGCATTACTCATAGATGCACTGTATTTTTGAGATGAGTTTGGAGAGAATTAGGGGATATATCATCAAGAAAACAGAACAGCTATGAAGCCAACAAAAGGAAACTTTGAAGACAGTACTATTTGCTTACAGAACCCAATAGGTGAGCTTCTACAGCTTTTCCAAGAGGATGCAACAGACAACAAAACAAGATTCTTCTACAATGTACAGGTGCCAACACATATTTCCTTCATTTCAAAATAAAGCATGCAGTAATGAGGTCTAACAATGTAATTGCACTCTTAAAAAAAAAGTTCTGATAACATAAAAAAAATGTTTTCCCAAATGAAGCACATCTGTGTCAACAGTAAGGCAGTAATAAATGCAACACCATTTTATAGTCCCTTGCAACATTTCTTTGGATGAAATATGATAAAAGCAAAATGTAGGAGTCCTCCTCCAACAGCTGTGTAAGGAATGTCAGATAGAAAGGTTCCCTGAAGTTAAGCACTTGTAAGAAAGCTTTTGTTTTCCTGTCTGGTGAAAGACAATGAGTTACAGACTCTGTTGGGCAGGTTAGGAAGTAAAGACAGGTTCAGGCATCATAGTAGGATGTTTGCCTATCATCTTGCTTGCCTGTATCCAGTATGCCATCGTCTTGCCATCCAATATGCCATCATCTTGCTTGCCTACATCCAATATGCAGAAAGAGTCTTACCCTGCAAGAGACAATGCGCTAAGTCATATAAATCCCCTGATTTTTTCAACCTTTACTGTTCTACTGGGAAAGCTTTCAAACATTTTACACACAAGGAGTTCACAGCATCTGTGATAACACAGACATACAAGCTTCTTTATCACTCTGTCAGCAAACAGTAATTTATGCATGCTCCACTGAGAAATAGATTTATAATGATATTAGGTACAGACACATTAACTTATTGACAAATCAAATGCAGCACAATAAAGCTGTATTGACTCACCAGTATCTCACATTCCAACTCACCCACACATATCAGATGCAACTGTGGTAAAACAGACCCATCTCCACTTCAGCTACAGATTTCAGGACTGGTGCAGGATTTAAAATGACAGTCCCACCAGCTGCTTTCTTTACCACCAAAGCCCTACACTAGTGAGCCAGATCTGACTATGAAGGTAACATGTTGTAAACAGTATTGCCATGCAAGGCCAGTTTTTGAAAAGCACTGAAATTGACTTTTAAGCAAAGTACAAGGGCTATTAACACCCTCTGTGCCTGACAAACCCAAGAGCAGAACTCAGGACAAATGACAGAAATCTACTGCTGGGATTTTACACAGCAAACTTAGTTGCCCCCATCTCCATTCACCAGTGTAGAGCTCAACACAGACTTTAAACTTGTCATATTAGTGAATAAAGCTTCACCCTATTTCCTAAAGCATGGGACAGAATACTTTGCAATGCTCTCAACCCCAACAAATGGCTGTTGATAGAAGCCCTTGAATGAAAGTACAACGATTTTTCAAGGTCATTAGTGCATGCACATAACTTTGATCAGAATCATAGCTATTTGAAGGAAGCCCAGCAGATGGTTCATTCATTTATTTAATACACATTAACATGTAAACACTGTGCTGGAATAGCTTTAAGAATTTCTCTCGATTCAGACTACAGGTCTCCTCCAGATGGTTGTTTCACTTATGCACTCTTCCCAGAACTAAGCATTTAAACAGCTTCAATCCTAGTAACAGGGTGAGCGGACAGGCCGCAGTCCATCTCTGGGGTCTAGATCTTATCTGACCTAGTTGTCATCTTATCGTCCTCCATGAGTAGACTGAACCATGTTCTCCACTCACATCAAAACCACCCCCAGAAAGAACATGGTGACCTTGACAGAGCTGCCACGCAAACAAGCAGCGGTCCAGGTCCCAGAGCTGCAGGGAGTCCCTGAGCCTGTCAATCCTGCCGGAGGGCATCAGTGACAACACCTGTGTGTGCTGTGATCAGCTGGATGACCTGCTCAGCCTGGTGGCGGAACTCAAAGAAGAGGTTGAGAGATTAAGAAGTATTAGGGAGTGTGAAAGGGAAATTGATTGGTGGAGTAGCACCTTGGCACCCGTGAAGTAACAGGAGCAAACTGAGGCTCCAAACAAGGCAGGCAATCCCTCATCCTCTTGCTACCAGGCAGAAGGAGGGGACCTAAGAGATGGGGGAGGCTGGAAACAGGTGCCTGCTCAGGGAGGCAGGAAAATCCTCTCCTGACCTCCCTCACCCTCCATGGTGTCCCTTCACAATAGATTCGGGGCCCTGGAACTTTTGAATGAAGAAGAGAAGGAGGAAGAAAATGAGACAAACAAGGAGGAAGACCAAGGTCCACCAAGGCCTGCTCATTCTAGACCATGTATTAAAACCACTTGTAAAAAGAACCCCAGAAGAGTCATTGTAGTGGGTGACTCCATTCTGAGGGGTGTCAAAGGCCCAATACGCAAACCAGACCTGCTTCATAGGGAAGACTGCTGCCTCCCTGGGGCCCGCATCAAGGACCTCACGGCAAAACTCCCCTCTCTAGGAGACCCAAGGACTACTACCCTCTCTTGGTTTTTCAGGTAGGTAGTGACGACATTACCAGGAGAAGGCCTAAAGCAATGAAGAGAGATTTCAGGGCCTTGGGGAAACTGATTAAGGGGTCAGGGGCTCAAATTGTGTTCTCCTCCCTCCCTTCAGTTGGGGGGATGGATGAAGAAGAATACCGGAGAACTCAATAGATGAACCCCTTGTGGATCCAGGACTCGTTTTACCAGCAGGGCTTTGGATTTTTCAATCATGGGTTGGTATACAGGATGCCAGACCTTTGGGCATTGGATGGGAAGCACCTGTCCCAGAGGGGGAAGAGGATCTTGGGAATGAGTTAGCTGGGCTCATTGACAGAGCTTTAAACTAGATTTGAAGGGGCAAGGGGGAAAAACATCAGCCCATCCGAAGTGCATGTATACCAATGTACGCAGCATGGGTAATAAACAGGAGGAGCTTGAAGCCATGATGAAACAGGAAAATTATGATGTTGTGGCTATTACAGAAACATGGTGGGATGTTTCCCATGATGGGAGTGCGCCAGTTGATGGCTACAAGCTCTTTAGGAGGGATAGACAAGGAAGGAGAGGTGGTGGGGTGGCACTGTATGTTAGGGACTGTTATGATTGCTTTGAGTACAAGTGTAGTGAAGACAGGGTGGAGTGTCTTTGCGTTAGAATCAGGGTGAAGGCCAACAGGGCAGATGTTGCAGTAGGAGTGTACTATAGGCAACTGTGGTGGTTTAGCCCCTGCCGGGGTCTGAGACCACGCGGCCGCTGCCCCTCCCCCACAAAGGGAGTGAAATACAAAGCTCCAAGTCTAAGATAAGGAAAGGTTTAATACAACAGAGCAACAGCAACACAACAAACAGCAAGAATAAGAATAACAGTGATAACAATGAACAGAGCAAAGTATATCTACCAATACAGGAGTGAGAGGAGCAGGTATAAAACCACACGCCCCGCGCTCCCGCACCAGGATGTGTAGCGCCAGGATGTGACGTCCGCATGGTATCTGAATAACCCGGCTAGAGCTCCCCCCCCGCCACTGCTGGGGAAATTTAACCCTATCCTGGTTAAACCAGGACAGCAACCCAACCAGAGGAGAGAGGTGGATGAAATATTCTATAGGCATTTAGGTGAAATCTCATGATCACTTGCCCTTGTCCTTGTGGGAGACTTTAACTTCCCAGACATCTGCTGGAAAGACAACAGAGCAGAGCAGGACCAGTCCCAGAGATTCCTGGAATGTGTGGCAGATAACTTCCTGACACAGCTGGTGAGTGAACCGACCAGAGAAGGTGCCCTGCTGGATCTCCTCTTTGTGAACAGAGAAGGACTGGTGGATGATGTGGCGGTTGGAGCACGACTAGGACACAGTCATCATGAAATAATAGAATTCTCTATTCTAAGAGAGGCCAGGAGAGAGGGAAGCAGAACTGACATCCTGGACTTCCAAAGGGCTGACTTTGTCTTGTTTGGGCACCTGCTTGACAGGAGACGGTCCTGAAGGGTATAGGGGTCCAGGAAGGCTGGGCACTCTTTAAGAGGGAAGTCTTAATGGCTCAGGAACAGGCAGTCCCCAGGTGCTGTAAGAGAAGCCGACAACAGAGAAGACCAACCTGACTGAACAGGGAGCTTTGGCTGCAACTCAGGGAGAAAAGGAGAGTTTACAGCCTTTGGAAGAAGGGGCTAGACACTCACAGTGATTACAAAGATGCTGTGAGGCTATGCAGGTGGAAATCAGGAGGTCTAAGGCCCACCTAGAAATTAATCTGGCTTCAGCAATCAAGGACAACAAGAAATGTTTCTATAAGTATGTGAGAAGCAAAAGAAAGACCAGGGAGAGCCTCCATCCCCTGCTAGACACAGGAGGAAACATCGTAACTAGCAACAAGGAAAAGGCTGAGGTCCTTAATGCCTTCTTTGCCTCAGTCTTTAATAACAAGACTAGTTGTATTGAGGGAATCCAGCCTCCTCAGCCAGAAGACAGAGACTGGGAGAATGACCCCCCCGCATTCCAGGAGGAGATAGTCAGTGATCTACTGTATCACATAGACACACACAAGTCTATGGGACCGGATGGGATACACCCGAGGGTGCTGAAGGAGCTGGCTGGGGTGCTCGCTAAGCCGCTTTCCTTCATTTACCAGCAGTCCTGGCTGACTGAGGAGGTGCTGACAGATTGGAAATCGGGCAATGTGATGCCCATCTATAAGAAGGGTCGGAAGGATCATCCGGGAAATTACAGGCCTGTCAGCTTGATGTCGGTGCCCGGGAAGCCGATGGAGCAGCTCATCCTGAGTCCCATCCCACAACACATGTGGGACAACCAGATGATCAGGCCCAGTCAGCACGGGTTTATGAAAGGCAGGTCCTGCTTGACAAACCTGATCTCCTCCTACAACAGGGCGACCCGCTTATTGGATGAGGGAAAGGCTGTGGATGTTGTCTACCTTGACTTTAGTAAGGCCTTTGACACCATTCCCCACAGCATTCTCCTGGCAAAACTGGCTCGTGTCTTGGATGGGCACACACTTTGCTGAAAAAAAAACTGGCTGGATGGCCAGGCCCAAAGAGTTGTGGTGAATGGAGTTAAATCCTGTTGGCAGCCGATCACGAGTGGTGTCCCCCAGGGCTCAGTTTTGGCGCCACTGCTGTTTAACATCTTTATTGATGTCCTAGACAAGGGGATCAAGTGCATCCTCAGTAAATTTTCAGATGACACCAAGTTGGGTGGGAGTGTTGATCTGCTCGAGGGTAGGGAGGCTCTACAGAGAGATCTGGACAGTCTGGAGTGATGGGCTAAGGCCAACTGTAGGAGTTTCAATAAGGCCAAATTCCGGGTGCTGCACTTTGGCCACAACATCCCCCAGCAGTGCTACAGGCTTGCGGAGGAGTGGCTGGAGAGCTGCAAGTCAGAGAGGGACCTGGGGGTGTTGATTGACAGCCGGATGAACATGAGCCAGCAGTGTGCCCAGGTGGCCAAGAAGGCCAATGGTATCCTGGCTTGCATCAGAAATAGCGTGGCCAGCAGGGACAGGGAAGTGATCTTACCCCTGTAGTCGGCACTGGTGAGGCCGCACCTCGATTCCTGTGTTCAGTTTTGGGCCCCTCACTACAAAAAGAATATTGCATTACTCGAGCGTGTCCAAAGAAGGGCAACGAAGCTGGTGAAGGGTCTGGAGCACTTGTCGTTTGAGGAGCGGCTGAGGGAACTGGGGTTGTCTAGTTTGGAGAAGAGGAGGCTGAGGTGAGACCTCATCGCCCTCTACAACTACCTGACAGGAGGTTGCAGAGAACTGGGGATGAGTCTCTTTAACCAAATAATAAGCGATAGAACAAGAGGTAATGGCCTCAAGCTGTGCCAGGGAAGGTTTAGACTGGATATTAGGAAGCATTTCTTTACAGAACGGGTTGTTAGGTGTTGGAATAGGCTGCCCAGGGAGGTGATGGAGTCCCCATCCCTGGAGGTGTTTAAGAGTAGGGTCGACGTAGCGCTGAGGGATATGGTGTAGTTGGGAACTGTTAATGTTGGGTTGATGGTTGGACTGGATGATCTGCAAGGTCTTTTCCAACCTAGACAATTCTGTGATTCTGTGACATGGATTGTTTCCTGCTAACCACATCAAAAATGCAACCTGCTATCAACTATACAACATACAAAACTATAACCAACCTGGCCTGAATACCACTGAGATGGTATTCTCAGTACATTTGCACTCCAATCTACTAGTTAATTCCGGCTGCAAGGATCTTAGCACTGAAGCAACTTTACCTGGAAATCACAGATCTTTCTGGTGTCAAGTTTTCAAGGAATACAGAGAAACTAAACATTTATCATCAGAAAGATTTAAATGTTTAATTAAAGCAAGGAAGCAAACAACAATCTCTTGCTAGAGTCCACTACCTGCATCTTGTTTTCCCGTATAAACAAAATGCCCCACAGGAAAAGGGAATGTTTTAGCAGTTATGGAACAGGTTAACCTGTCTTCAACTAGGATGCTCAGAGCAGAGTTATGAGCACCACAACTTTTGAAATGTGGATTCAAGTATTTTATATTCAAGAGCCCCAGAATGGCAGTCTGCAAAGTGGTTGGAGGACTTGCTCTAGCACACTGGCTTTCTATTGATAAGCCTAGGATAACCAGAACAGCACCATACCAAAACAAAAAAAATAACAACCAAAAAAAAAGGTAGCTGAGAACGCAACTCAAGAACAAGGTCTGTTTGTGGACAACAGCCACTTTCATTGTTTAACCTGAAGTTACTAGTGGGAATAGAAAAAAACTTGGGAAGGCTTAGGCTCACATTGAGAAGTACTGGGGAATAGCTGATGCATCTCCCCAGACACTACCCTGACAGCCTGGTCGTCTCTAGCAGGTGAAGGCCACATCAGAGCCAAGTCTCTGAGCCAAGAACACAGAAAGCCAAGTCTCATCTAGAGTTCTTCTTGCCCTCCATCAGGGAACAGGTCTTGCTGAACTGGCCCAAACCTCTGCTCTCCACATGTTCTGCTCCTAAGGCTTCCAATGGAGAGGCACTGAACCATCATGTAACCACATGAAAGGGCAGTAAGCTGTTTGCACCAGGCGATGGGTAGGCTACACATCAACCAATAACTTGCCAGTTTGCCAGAGGCATAAGAGAGATGTTAATGCAAAGATCACCCTGACATAAGAATATTTGCTCCCACTGAATCTATTTCCTCTCCCTCTCCATAAACAGGTCAGAAATACTTAGCCTACTTATTCCAAGCCTCACCATTAATGTATCTTTTCACGCCATCTTGGCAAGATAATCTGGAAACATTTTAGAATTCATGCTGCAGCATTCTCATTGTGTTAGTCTATTCACCACAAAACTTAAGTTTTACCTCTGATCAAATTTCACCTTGGGCCACCAGAAGTCAAACTGCTTTCCGCTCTGCTTCCAGGTCCAGCTGGATGCGTCCAGCTGCTGGGACACAAGAGAACACCAGTAACATTCCAATAGCAGGGAAAGCTGTTTTGCTTTAAGACTGCAGCAACTGCTTCCAAATGCTCATGATTTCAGATTTTGCTGCAGTAAAAGCTGGATATGAGAAGATCTTCCTTAATTTTTCCTGCTGAACAGAAGCCAAGTGACTCAGAAGTAAGCCACTTTCCAGGAATGAACAACAGACACCTGTTCCCCTAGCTTGGTGTGAAAGCCTGGCAATAACCTTTTGATGTGAAAAGCAATGTCTTGAAACGGCCTGCATCATGACAGAAATCCTACTGAAGTCCAAGTATGACCCATTACCCCAGGAAGAAGCATTCAAAGCAACTTTACATTCAAACAATCCTGATAAAGAAAGACTATTAGTCCAGTCAGAGCAAGGTCTGGAGGGGAGAATTCCCTTTATGATAAGTATCAATAAACCAGCAACAAAAAACATAGTATCTTCCACAGAAGATAGTACTGAAACAAAACAAGCAAGCATACCCTGCCCAAGAAGACAGGGTGGGGGGAAGGTCAGGGAAACGTAGGGATGAATGTTGGTGGAGGGGAGGGAAGTTGATTAAAAAACCAAAACACATGGGAAGAAAACCTAAATTCTGGTGGATTCGAAGAGCAGTGGTACTGCTTCCAAAGGACATGAAAACTGTCCTTGGAGACATATTTCTTTTATGGTAGAGGCAAAGAAATTAAAAAATTAAATTTCTTCAGTTCCCTGAAGGCAGAAGTGTATTCTATAAAGCCTTCATCCTCAACATTTAATAAGCAGTCATTAAACACTATAACTGCCATCTTAAAATTCGTAATTTCTGCAGACTTTACCTCTTCAGAGGTGCTTTAATGCTGCTTACTCCTTACACAATTCTCAGAAAGACATAGAGGAAGAATAAGGATGCCCTTTTTATTTAGGGAAAGGGAAAAAGAATCCAAAAAACCTCCACAAGATTCTGTACATTTACTGCTTTTTGGCCAACAGCAAACTCCAGATGTTAATACAACCAATTGCATCATAATCCTACATTCACAGTTTGCTTGTAGGTTTTCTTGACCTTTCTGATCAGGACCACTGACCTTTGGGATTCAAGAATCATTGTTCCATGGATGAAATGAAGCAATTCAAGTGCAACAATGCATAACAGAGACTTCAGCTCAATGAAAATCTGTGATTCTCATTCCATATGCCGAAGTTTCTAAGCTGTGTAAAAGATGATTAATTCCTTGCTATAAGTCGGAATGGAAGCCCTCTTGGAAGCACAGTGCAGCACAGTTATTTTGATCAACACCTGTTAGCACAATGGTTCTCACCAGCCCATGACACAAACTACAGTGTCCCAAAAAATTTGTCCTAAGATTAGCACAAGCAGAATCAATTCTCCTTGAAAGACATTCTAACACCAAAGTGGTGGCTACTTTAAACAGGCTAACACTCTCCACTGTCAGGCCAGAGAAACTTTCAGCAAATATGACTACTATATTTCCTGAAGCTAGATGAGTCTTGCTACCCATGGCTGCTGCTGATGCTCACAATGCCCTTGCCAGCTCTCTTCAAGCACACACTATCACCCCTTCACAGGAATTGCATTGAGAGGGAAAAGGAGTGGAAGAAGAATCCAGTTGTAATGTAAATGCCATTCAATGCTTACAGAGAAGGAAGACATCTTCTTGAATCTTGTCTGCTTGTGAGAGTCTCTGTTTACTGAAAGCTTACTCAAAAGCACTGATCAAAAAGCTTTTTAGTGAGTATAAATATTTATCTATATTTATACATTCAAAATAATATTGCAATGGATATCTAGATGTGAGAAAAAGTGAGTTTATTAAAACCAAGACAAAATATGCAACTATTTCCCTGATAGTTGGAGGTTTAAGTTCAGTAAGAATTACCCAGAGAGTAGTTATCTTCTCTGCATGTAAATAACTTTGAATGTGGCCTTCCTTCGGATGCAGGAGGGGGCAGAGAGGAAGGGGAAGTAGATAGAGGCCTCCCTCCAGACTTAGTTGCCCTGTGATACATAGTGGGGACGAAGTTACCTACAGGAATAACATATATGGCAGACTGAGACAGTAGACTCATGTAGCCAGAAAAGCTGACATATCTGATTTAACAAAGTCAGATGAGGTGTCCTCTCAACCAGATGAGGTGTGCTCCTGTCTTCTTTTAGCCACCTGTTAGCATTCCCCACAGAGAGTACAAGGCAGGGAGAAGGACTGCTGCTTAAAAACTCCTAGAATAGATTTCTTCCACATGGTGGCTACACGGTGAAAAGCAACACAAATGTGAATTCCACATTGTTTCTAAAGAAACATCTAGCCTGTGAATGATTGTGTCATTATGATTAAAAAACAAAACTAAACTGGGAGCTCAAAACATAGTCTGAAGCTTCCCTGATGATTAATGACCTTATTTTATCTTTGTTAGTCATTTAAAAAAAAAAAATGCTATGAAAACAAAGAGAAGTCAAAGCTTTGGAAGTAGTATCTGATGCATCCACAAGAGATCATTCCCTCCAACCAGGACTCCAGCAAGAGCAGACACTATCAAGTACTCTTGTTTCCTCCTTTGGCGGTACTTAAAAGACACACAGCATCTGCACACTAAATCATCTCTTTTTTCCCTGTTCACAGTGATTATTTGCCACAGTGATCATTTGCAATTTTGCAAATGGCAAGTTGCAAGACACAGTGATCTGCCACAGTGATTATTTGCAATTTTGTACACTTTGACTTGCTTTCCCAAGGAAAATGTTGTCCTAGTTGCAGCTTTTCTGCTCTGTCACTCAAGCTGAGCTGCTGGCACAATCTAGGAATTCTGATCAGTGCCTAAGCACCTAATGAAGATGAATCACTATCTGTTGGATGTAAAAGCCTTCAGATGTGACTCCAAATGTTAGGATGAGAGATTCAGTAGACTCAAAGTCCAGCACAGTCCTACAAATGCATATAGCAAGGATCATTAATGTAGATGGTCTACATTTGCTGTTCAGCTCTGGAGACAAAATGGTTTAATTTAGAATTCTACCTCCACATGAGTAGACCAAGAAAGCTGCTCAGTTGTCATCACATCCAGCCACAGATTTTTGCTTTTCACAATCCAAGGCCTTGCATGCAGTAAAAGAAAGCTGACCTGCTGTTTTGCTGATTAAGGATACAAATTAAACTCAGACACCAGAGTGAAAAGAGTAGACGTATTTTACTGGGGATAACTAAATATAACAAAGTAATACAGAAAACATACAGTGAGAAAAGATAGAATAGTGCACTTAAAGCAAGCAAATAGGAAAATACAGGGTAATGCATCAAATCATTACTACATGAGAGAGAGAATAGTGATTAAGAAAGATGCATTACCACTTGCATACATTACCATCATCCAGGTCCGCAGACACTGGGGAGCCCTGGTTGCAGAGAGGATTTGGAGAGCCTGTCCCGGCAAGTAGGAAGTTCTATGCGATGCGTCCATCCGTAGGTGAGGCATCCAAAGTCGCTGCAAGCAGGTCCAGCCTTATATACCAAAAATCATCAAGCCAGAATAACTGGCACCTTTGTTTTGAGTGGAAAATATCTGGTTTAATTCTCCTGTTGGATTCCACCCAAAGCCTGACCAGGGCTCGGGGCGGGGCGGTGGGGGGGGAAACCAAGTGAGTTTCTAACAAGGCCAAACACTCAAGTTCTCAGCCTTGAACAAGACTGAGCAAGGAGAGTTGGATACATTCTCTCAGCATTTTGTCCTCACTACTGATTATATTCTGTCTAAGCTGCATCTTTCACTAGCGAGCTTACATACTTCGTTAATGATTACATACTGAGTTAGCAGCTTCAGCTCGGGGCCTGTTGTTCAGGCTTCAATACTTCAACACTTTAGCACTTTTTACATCAGCATACATGGTTTGTTATAACCTAGCACAATACCTACTAGCACAATGGTTATCAGTTATAAAATATACAGGATTCATCTATAGGTCAACTCTGGCTTGGGCCTGTTGTCCAAGCCTTAGCACTTCACCTGCTGGCACTGAAAAAGTGACAGGGATATGAACATTGAAATTACTGGGAAATTGTTTCAACTCATCCCCTTTGGCCTATGATCCCTTTACTCATTGAGTCAGCTCAGCAGGTGATTGATGGAAGGAGCAACTAGTGCCTAGTATTTGCAAGACTTCAAATACTCTACACTGAGCTGTCCAGCTGCTAATATTCAGCACCTTGCACTTGTTTGCAGATTTGTCTGTAGTTATTATACTACTCAGGCAAACCCTGACTAGATGCCAGTTCTTAGTTGAAAGTCCGCTTACAAAATAATCTGTTAGTAATGCAGTGTTGTTTTTTTCCCCTTGGACAACACTTATATATAGCAGTACAGAACATGAAGCAATGTTTGAATGTATGTAGCTATTGATAAAATGCTCTGAAGTATACAGTCTATCATGTCATCACTCAAGAGCATTTGTACTTACACAGATATCTAACAGCAAATAAATCTGGTTAGCATTCAGCAAAGCATCATTAAGAACAGACCCTAGTGTTAAGGAAAGCAAACCACAGTCATTCAAACACCATAAATCAGTTCTCTTTTTCTCTTCTTGCAACAGAAGCCTCACAAATCATGAAGAGTAACATCTGGTATTTTCCACTTAGGTCAAGTCAGAAAACGTCATGCTATAAAAATTCATTCCAGTCATGATCTTAATGCATACAACTGAGTCAACACTTTCTGGTAATTTTTCCAGTTACACTCTTATTTTTCAATATGTGTCTCTAAACCACTAACCAATGTGCATGCAAACATTTTCAATGCACAAAACCGCACCCAAAGAGACAATTGTGGAAAGCTGGATTTTTTGCTGAGTGTTGTTCTTTGTTTTTAAAGAAAGATACAAATAGATCCTTTAAAAAAGTGATTAGGAGAGGCTGTCTGTTGATATGGTCTATATTATACCATGATGCTAAGTTTTGTCAGTGATGGTGCATCTCACAACCAAAGGAAAGGGCAATAATAAGTGCTACTCAGCTTAACATACAAAAGCAATGGTATATCTGAATGACACCACTTTTTTTTCCTTTGTCTCCCTCTTCCCTTTCCATTTTGATTGAGACAGCAGCACAAACACCTTCTAGCCCACCTCAGGCTTCATTACAGACATAACAGCTGCTGCAGGACTTGCTGAGGAAAAGCTCAAGAGGGCTTAGCTATGTGATCACACATTTCTGCCTTGCAGTCCATCGCAGCCAATTGCAACTGTTTGACAGACCATACGAGAGCTACAACAGCACAAGAGCCACAAAACCCACTGCTTCTTCACACAGCTTTTCAAATTACCCACTCTACAGAAAATGAATGGATGTTGAGGTTTGAACTCAGCCAGCAGCCAGACGCCATGTGGCCAGCCGTTCACCTCCCCCCTCCCCGGTGAAATAGGGGAGCGACAAAAAGAAGAAAATTCATAGGTTGAATAAAAAGAAAGAATTTACTAAATATAACAAGAGAACAACAGTAACAATAGTGAGTCCAAAAGAAATGGATAAAATGCAGCAGTGGCTTACCAAGCGCGGCGACTGCCCCCCACAGCAACACACGACCGGACCGGACAGAAAACAGCACATGCCAGAGAGAGCCCATGCCCGCCTGTTTACCCTGAGCATGACATCACATGGTATGAAATACTCCAATGATTGATCGGACCCAGCCCTCTAGCTGTGCTCCCTCTCAACCCAGGGAAAGTTAACTCTACCCTGGTCGAAACCATGACAACAGATAACTCAAAGCAAGCCCAGAGTTCATCCATGCAAGCCTTATTTCCCCCAGTTTCCCTGGTTTGTTCTTAATTGCTAGTCTGAACTACAACAGCATCGGTTTTGCATGCCTACATTCTGCTTCATAAAACCAAGCTGAATGTGAACTCTCCCACTCCAAGCCACCAACACATGAAACTGAACAGGGCAGAACCAAGAACAAGCTCAGATGAAGCTTGAATATTTCCATCTTCTTTTTGCACACATTGATATTGCTCAAGATATTCAGTCACAGTAGCACAACACAGTCCAGCAGCAAGCAGAAACACACTGCAGGCTTCCTAGATGGGTAGGGATGACAGAAAGAAATGCATGTTTCAGCACACCAACACATGAAAACCAGACAAGGATTACCTGACCCCATCCAGAAAGGGCAGGCTGCTCCCACAGACAAGAGCATCTAATAATTTCAGCAACCAGAAAGGTAATGAACAGCTGAGTTTCCATAGGTATTTGACCTTCTCCAGAAGAGCATTTTCAGAGTTCTTCACAGCCAGAAACCAGGAAAGAAGCTATATGTTGTTGCCAGCCTACATAAAATGCACAGAGCATGAAAGAATAGTTATATTTCTGACCACTTCCCATTGAAGTTTTAAGCTCATTTTATGATTGTGCTGTGAAGCCACACTAAAATATTGGTAAACCGATGTGGCAAGATATTCAGTCTCTGTGGCAAGCAGACACAGAACTGGCTGAATCTTCAACCCTCATTTACTTTTAAGGATAAGAAAAATCTCCTCTGGTTTGGGCTGCAAAACCAAAAAAGACACAGGAGAAACTGTAGGTACCACATTACAGCTGCTGTCAGAAACAGACTCCATTTACTTAAGGTTTCACTCATCTTTTGCCACTAGACTGTCAGAGTTTGGATGCAAAGCCAGCAGTCAAAAATTGTATTCATTTAGCAGCAAGACAAGCACAACAAAGGTGAGAAAATATCACAGTTGAAAGGGTATCTTGTTCCTTCCAAGAACATGCTTAACTAATACTTCCTGTACTATCTTGTTTGAGCTTACTTAACTTTTCTGTACAGTATAGAAAGACAAAGTGACTGGAGTCAAAGAGATTATAATATGAAGGGGTGACTGAGAACGTAATTCTGAGGAAAAAAAAATCCTCACTAATTAAAAAAAAAACCCAAAACACAACAACAAAAAAGGACCCCGGCAGGACCTTTTACCTGAGGACAGCTAGCTGGGGAAAGGGTAGAAATTCCTTCTGACTTCATAGCGCATGTAATGTACACTAGTTTTCTTTTAAAAAGACAAATATCCAGTTTATGGTAGAAATATTCATTCCTAGGGTTGTAATCCTGATACTAGCTTTCTTATTAAAATGCTGCTATAAAACATTTTCACATGGGCTTCAAACACTTCCTTTGGCTAAAAGCCTCTGCAAAAAGAACAGAGGAAAAAGAAGAGGAAAACAAAGCATAACTTTGAAGAAGAGGCATATGAGTGTGACAAGGAACATTTGTCTTGCTTTTTGTCCCAAGTGCTGCCAGACTAATTTTTTCTTTTAGCATCACTGTTTCAGCTCCAATTAACAAATCCCTGTAAAGCTCATCAGCAACAGTCCATGTCTCTCCCAAGCTGCTGACTCTTCACATAACAAATTCTCTCAATTCCGCTTTTGAGCAAAGTTGCAGAAGAACAATAGAACTGGGACCAGTTTGGAAACATTGAGGGCTCAACTGATAAGTCAGCAAGATGTACCACTGATGTCTCCCACCCAACAAAGTAATGCTCCTCCCAGTCAGGTCAACAGCAAGAGTTTACAGCACTCCCTTTTCTATGCAGACCACAGTGGTATCAGTCACCTATACTTACATCACAGTTCCAGCTAGAAAGCACCCAGAATTCATGCCAACAGAGTCCAGGCCCAGTCCAGCCTCCAAACCCATCTGTCCAGCCTCTGCTCCTTCATCCCAAGAAGGGATAATGAGCGGCTGTCAGGAATCATACTCTCTACTGCAACTACAATAGCATGCATTCTCCATCCAGTGTTACCTCCAGAAAACTGGGATATTAATGGATGAGCCCCTGCTCAAACTGTATTTCAGCAGGCTGCTTCTTTGCACCTCACAAACACCTGTCTGGTCTTTCCAGTGATTGAGTTTAAAAAGGTCAGTACTGGGAATACACTGACATGGTGGAAAAGCTGGAAATGGGCTGAGACCAAACAAAAATAGATTCCCAGAAGCTAGTCTGGGATATCCTGATTCTCACAGCCATTTCTCACTTTCACAGAACAGCTATAGGTTAGTTGCATGATCATAGAATAGGTTAAACAAGATCTCAGGAAGTCATCTTGTTCAATCTCCTACTCAAAGCACGGTCAGCTATGAGGTCAGATGAGGTTACTCAGTCCAGTCTTGAAAAATTCCAGAGATGGAGACTACAGAATCTCACTCGGCAACTTTCTCCACCATTTGGCTGTCCTCATAGTGAGAATTTTTTTTTTCATTACATATAGCTGGAACCTCTCATTTCAGTTTATGTTCACTGTCTCTCACCCTTTCCAGGAATGGAAAGGATGAATGGAACATTTATGAAATCAGAAGGAATTGTAGTCTACAGAACTTTGCTTTCAAGGGAAAATGCAAAACAGTTTCATTTTTAATTTACTTCATCCAGTTTAAGGGTTTACACAACTCAAATAACTACAGGACAGGGAGAAGCTCCCCTAGCTGCCACATGCCCTCATGCACAGTCATGATCCACATAAAAGAATCCTTTGCAGCAAGCTGATGTTGATCTGTTCTATCCCACTGGACAGCCAGAGCAGTGAGACATCTTCAAATTCAACATACCTGGTACTAGTGGGTAGGTATGGGGGGAGGAGGGTAGAAGCAAGATCGGAGGGAGGCTAAAATGACCTTGTACGGAGCAGCAGCATGTTGCTTAATCCAGCAAGACGTGAAATGAGAAAACAAGGAGCTCTTTCACCTTTATAGCCAAAAGATTTCCAATGAATTCTGAATTCATTGAATTCTTCTCACTCTAGGGTCACAGATCTCTTTTTTGTATTTCTCAAGAGACAGCTGCTAGAGTTCTGAAGTGACAGATACTCTTGGATCACACAGACCTCAGTGCTCCTCAACTGCTGCCAGTAGCATCCCTGTCTTGAAGGGACAGGCAATTCATATCCAATAATAAAAGAACCACTTAAGAAAAGCAGCCCAAAAACTTGAAACTTGTCTGGGGGTGAGGGGGATGGGATAGAAGGAAGACCTGTGGTAACTGTCAGGCTAAAACAGATACAGAAATTGAAAGAGCATGTTAAGAAACTTAAATATAATCCTCTATGCTAAAGGCAACCACATACAGGCACCAATGAATTATTATACATTATACATTACAGATGTTGCTTGTTTGAGGAAAACAGATAGGTTTTGTCTAAGTAACCGTCTTGATCAAAGTGGCTTGAAACTACTGCTTCATTACCAACTGCAGGCAAGTGTTTAATAGTATTTTGAGCTTAATGGCTTCCCCTTCCCAACCATCCAAGCACCCATTCCTTCACTTCACTTTTTGTGGAAGAACATTGGCCAGATTAATCAGACACTGAGCAAGTAAATTGCATGAATGAAGTTAAGTTCCTTCCACATGCACCCTCACCTACCATTTATTATGATGCTGACCTACCATTCCAAACTTATAGACATCTTGTTTCCATGATTTTGGGCGTAATTTGTGTCTTAATGAGAAGAAGTGGTGAGAAACTGAAAAAAATCCTCAATTTATATTCAGGCTTGTGATACAATTTTGACCATTTAGTCCACTTCCAAACTACATCAGGTCATAAGAGCAAGATGAGGGTGTTTGAAACAGGCGGGAAAAAAGAAAACAAGACATTTAAATCTTGGCTTAAGCCTATTCTGGATAATATGTTTGTACACTGAAACTAAGGATCAAAACTCTGTGCATGCAACTGATGCACTGAGTGGGAAGACACAGGATCTCTCTCTCTCTCTAACTCCTATTCTAGACCAAGGGTGGAGGGATGGTTACTCTTTCAGGAAAAGACCAATTTTACAGTTACTCAGCTGTACAGAGGTAGAGAAGAAGAGTTAGCTTTTTATTTTGATGCATTTGTAAGCTGGTATGCACTATAGAGAGCAGCAAGCACTGCCATATTAAACATTAGAAAGAATGCCTTAAATTACTCTAGGGGAGGAGACAGATTTAAACATAGAGGAATGCTATTCAATTTATGCACAGCTGGTTTCCACCCATAGTTATGCATCTAGTTATACCAACCATACCACACCACAGTCTCTCCCAACATGAGAAATAAGACTCTATGCATTCTGGCCCTATCTCCTCACACTCACTGATGGGGTGTGATGTGCTCCATGAAGACAGGAAGAGAAGTACTGATCATCGTGGCAACTGGACATGGATCTGAAGTGATACAGTTTCACATCACATGTGAGATCTATCGCTTTGCTCAGAGAGAAGGTAAGGACTTGTGACGAAGCAGATCCAACATTATTTCAAACATGCCTCAATTCATGTATATCAGACCTAATGCAAAGGAAGAAGTCCTCTTCTATAATCGTCCATAGACAATTTCTTTCCTTTAAATCATTGCTGAATGAAATCTCTGTCCAAATTTCTAAAAAGTAAGAAATAACTTGAAATAGGTGCTGAAGCCCAGGAGGTTTCTAACTAACATTACTTCTAGCATATTTTAAAGCAGCACAGCTGTTCATAACATATGTCCTCACTTCTACTGGGCTGCTTGATGACCAGCATGTAGTCTTATTCACACCGTTTGGCAACAGGACAATAAACATAAGAGTTCCGGTGAGGAATCCACAATACCATATTAGATGGACTGATGATGGATAAATTCTCATTTTGGACTGTTTTCGAGTCATGGCTACCCTAGGGTTAGATCCTCAAATAGAATCTAGGACTGGAACACACACAAATGTAGGAACAAGAGAAGATTAAAGTCTTTAAAAACTGCCAGCTGTTGAGCTTATGTCTCATCCCACACAGTGGGTTATGAGGGGTGTAAATCTTTTGAATTCCCCAAGAGCCTGTGTGCTGGTGGAAGAGCCAGTCTCTGCTCGGCAGAGCCGCAGGGCAGGCTGAGTCATGACAATGACTCAGAGGAACAATTGTGCTGGTGACTTTATTAACTGACCACTTTAGTAAATGAATAGAGACAATCTGGCAACAATCAACTCATAACCGAATAAAGGCACTTTGGCGATGAGACCCGTCAATGATCAGCTGATTGCTATTCAACTCCTACAAAACTTATACACGTGAATATATGCAAGAAAGAGAGAGGGCATAAACAGGAAAGAAAGAAGAGAGGAGGAGGGGATAGGAAAAGGGGAAGTCACCACCCTTGGATCTCACATTGTCACAGAGTAGCCAGCATGATCCATAGGTCCACAAAGACACACATGAGGTGCTGCCTTTATATAGTCTTTTTCACGCACGCACAGTAGATTGTTGCAGAAGGTTCTCGTTTTGTCTGGCTTGTACCTGCACAGTTAGGCAAGTTCTGTCTCTGAGCAACAACAGGAGGGAGGGGGAGAGAAACGGCCCACCGCTCCACCCCCGCGGAGCTTGCTCGCTTCCCCTCCCCGGGCTTCTCATTCGATAATGAAGAGGATGTTTGAGACATCCTCTTTACAAACAATTTCTTCTTCATGAACACTTTGTCACAGCTTAGTGGGCAAACACACTGTCTCTTCTGTGCAGGCTACAGCTGTTTGCCGTGTTCAAATACAAGCAGATAGCAAATCTTAAACAGAGTCACTGCAGTGCTTAAAGATCACAGGTTGGCTTACTAGGCCAAGCGACCTTCAACAGACCAGAAATGTTCTTTCTAAACATCCCATACCTGTACATGCTAATATATGTGGCCTAATATTTATCAATTATCGTTGCTCTTTTTACATTATTTGCAGTGGTAAACTCAGCACCAACAAGTAACATGCCAGAGGCTACCTGGTAAAGGATTTACAAGAACTGACTCACCACAGATGTGCTGCAGTGACTATTCAGATGAAGTTACATGTCTGAACAAAAAAACAGCCTCTCCAGTTACAAGGGAAACTGACATGCAAGACCTTTTGAAGTAGGTGCAGGTTCATGGGAATGCTGTTTTCCCCACACCCCCAGAATTTCTGTGACAGCTTGCAGCAAGACAGAGCTACTGCTCCCAGCATGTCCATAGGGAGCTCCCAGTTAAGGCAGGTGCACTGCTTTTGCTAGGCGGCCTGTCATGTATTGGAGATTCCATTGAGATTCAGGCACAGACTCTTACCACAGTCTCTAGAAAGAATCAGTGAAGTGCATTAAGGCATTGCTCTTCTAGCACTGCCTGCATCTAGAGAGGAGGCTCAGCTTTCTGCGTTCCAGGGGAGGGAGGAAAAGCACAAAATCCCTACGTGTGAGCTAGTTAAACTTGCTCACTGCTGTTATACTGCATAACCAGGATGACGTATCTAGAGACAGGATGATGAAAGAGAAAGAAGAAAAGGAGGAGGACACTAATGTTGTGAGCCTGTGAACAAAGCTGTGTATTTTCCTTTGGAATTCTAATATCCCCCTTGTTTAACTTCAAAAAAGCTCCTGTTGACAGAATCCTTATATTTAGTAAGGCTCTCTGGATGGAGACTCTGCTTTTCCTCATCAAGCACTTACTTAGTTTATGTTCACTTTTGCTGATAGTGCAGTAGTGTCATCAGCCAGGTTGATGAATGCATTGAACAACACATGCAAGATGACAAGTATCTCTGTGTCATGATCCAAATGCTTTTGAGCATCCCTAGAAATAATTTCCAGCTCTTCAAGTCCAGCACACAGATCCTTCTCCTGTACCACTCACCCACCTCTGGAGCATGTACACGAGCTTGTCTTTTCAGTCTGCCCTACACAGACCAGGCTTGTATGGGAAAGGACATGTTGTTTTCAGATTTAACTACATCCAGGAGTCTTGAATTCAGCTTTCCATTTACAGCCAGAAGCCCTTTGCAACTTACTTAGATCTTCCAGTCTTCAAGGTGTACTGGCAGCATGCTGCTGTGTTGATTCAGGACTGACTCAATGCACATCGAGCACTTCCCCTGATCTTGTGGTTCAGCACATCCCACCTACAAGATCATACCCAGTTTCCCGGATGACTGTGTGACCAGCCTCTTGTGAAAAATGCATCAATAACAAAACTGAATTCCTGCTTCCTCAAACACCTGCCTTTGACTGTCCAGAAGGACATTTTTTATGCCCTGAGTAGCTTCTAAAGTTACCCACCACAGAAGAGAAGCACAGTGTATATTTTATCAATAGTGTGATGACAGCTTTCTGAAGTCTGTTCACAACACAGTATTAGCTCCATGAAGAATACCACACGGCATGTTACATCTCAGGGCATGTAACTATTTTTAGAAATGCTAGCCATTGAAGTCTACAGAATTCTGAAATACATGAAGATGGGTTTCTCCCTGTCTGCCATATTCTTGAGGCAAATGCATGATACTGAGGCCAGAACCCCAAGCAGGGACTGAACTCCCTGGCACAGTACTAGGTAACGCCTAATAAAGCAAAGGAAAAACATGGTGTACTACAAACTTCCAGGGAGGGCACAGACCTGAGGCACCTCTAGGCCTCTAAGAAATAAAGGCACTGATGTACCATATGCTTACCTTTCAAATCATTGTCCTAACTTAAGGGCCTAGCCTGCACCAACTTTTCTTCACTGCCCATTCTACAGCATAGAAAACACAGCTCCTAATCTGAAAAAGAGAAATGTTTTTACCAACACACATCCCTCAATGTAGGCATGCCCCTCAGGTGTTTTTTAATGCCCCTCTCACAAAAACGCCCCCCACATTTTTGATAATGTGGTTCCAAATTAGTTTGAGGCTTGAACTGACCTTAATTTTACTATTGTTCAAGTAAACTATTGTTCAATTATAGCATGCATCTTGTACTCAAAAAATTGTGAGTTGGAGGTAAGAGACTCCCTTCAAAGACAAGCAGCAAGTTAAGAAGGGCAATAGATGCAGTCTATTATCTCATTCTTCTAGTCAGTATTCAACTGTATTCCTAAAAGGATACAGTTCTTTGTGCAACAACTTGACTGACAGCATATCTCCATTTTAGTGATCCAAGACTGGATTCTCCTCCAAAGGTGAGTTTTAGATGCATTCTATGATCCACCACACAGATGGCTGTGGTACAGACTTGCCTTGATTTGGCATTTGATTGCAAATGTTTCATGCAGTCTGAGGACTTGACTTAATTCCTTCTGAGAGATAGAGACACCTGGAAGGGCTGTGTCAACATTCACAGTTATCGGGAGAAAGTGGAAAGGCACCATCCCTTCCAGCTCACAGGGTATGGCTGGGATAGGGCCTTATGACTTTAAGGGGATTTTAAATGGAAAAAAATACCCACATTTTTCCCCAGCATAGCCATATCCATGAGTTGAGGGCACCTTTCCTCCTCTCAGGTAAAGAATTACCACAGAAAACAAACATACCCCTCTCCAGTATTTGAAGTACAGTGCAGGCTGATGGGAGTAAATAGGTGGAACATAACTTCTCTTCCCCTAGCATTCTATGAGAAGAACAGCCCAGATGTATGGGCACTACCACTCTGGCCTGACAGTGTCTCAACCATTCAGTGTTCAAATGCAGCATTCTCAGTCACTGGTCATCTGGGGAACTCTCTCTCAAACATGAAGTACCTCCTACACCTGATCCAAGCAACAACGCTTGGTACAGGCTTGGTAAGGCATCACAGGTCTGTTTCTGTGATGGGCCACATGTTATTGCAGCAGCTATTGCAGCAGCTACAGACTAATGCTAGGGAAAAAATAAGAATTGGAAGGTTGCATAAGAAAGCAGTGAAAACACTAAAAACACACTTGCATAGACAGTCTAGACCTTGTAAGGGAACAATAGGGATTTATACTGCTGTTCCAATAGCGAACAGAGTCCCTTCAGATCTTAGACAGCCCTGATGCAAATCAGCACACGGGGTTGTAGCTTTATGAGGAACCCCAGTCACAGTAATGTTATCTAGCATTATTTCTTCTTTCCTCTTCTCTTTGCCTCTAATCCCTCCTCATCTATTTCTTGCTAGGATATGGTTATTCAGGTAGTATCAGCAATAGCAGTATTTTCTTAGCAGGTTACTTTTTTCTCTCTGGTCCATCTACTTCTCTGGATCCTTAGAAATCAGCATCTTCTTAGCTATCTCTATTTGTTTTCATGCACGCATGCATGCTTGATAGCAGCCAGCACAGGATTTCACTCCATGCATAGTGTAGGATACAGATCTGAGAACTTCCTTCATACATCTGTACTTACACTGGGACATCCAATCCCCAAATAAGTTGGGGATAAGGCAAAGATGCAACACTGTTCCTATGGCTTTGGGTGCACCCCGCTCAAGCTGAGACTCACACTGCACAGCGTACTAGGAACTGGATTCCCAAGGATTTTCTCTGAACCTCTGGCATGGACTTCCTGAAGACAGGACAAACACGAATATCAGCACAAGCCAGCAGATGTGTTAGGCTGCCAGGAGATGACAGCTTCTTATAAACATGTGTTTGTTCTCAAAATGCTCTATCTTAGCCTCACATCAAGCCTTTCTTCAAAAAGCCTTTCCAAACTTCAGCATAAAGGTTGCTTTCTTTCAATCAACATAACCAAAAATCTGGGAAAGCAGTATTTTTTGGGGACACTATCAGCAGAAGAAACTTCAAGCCTGATTAAGCCCAATTCTAAGCACAGACAGCATGGAATCAGATAGACCATTCAACAGTTTATCGAAATCATCAACTTCAAGAAGGATTTTTTTTGTTGTTTTTTAATTAAACATCACCTGAGAACCAACTGCTTCACAAGTACAAGCCCACAGAGCTTTCAGGGAGGAAGAATAAGTTTTGAATTAACATATTAGGTATTTCAGACATCATACATTTCCGTTCAGGTGTAAGCTTAGCTTCTCAAATTGAAGTAAGGGGGTCTTATTTCATATGGACATTTGTTTTTGCCTAATCCTCTACTAATTCAAGAAGCACACGACACACACAAAAACTTTAGGCTCCTATTTCAAATTAGCTCTTACACCTGGTTTCCAAGGGTTAGGGTACATTGGTAAACAAGAAATAACTGACAAAAAGCTGTTTTATTTTCTGTCTCTCCTAAAGTGCATTCTCCTGGGGTATGCTGATTTCCCCTCTCTGGGATTAACCAATGTTAAATACAGTCAGAAGGACTTCACCAGATTAGTTAAAATGAATGGATAGCCATATAATGTTCTTCTGTTCATCAGACAGCACAGCTAACAAATAAACATGACAAAAAAAGCAGTAAACATTTTGAGACCAACCAAACTGCAGTTCAAAAGTCTTCTTTGGAAGTAGTAGACTCATAATAGAACTCACCTGGGAAATATAAACCTGAATCTTTAAAAACTCTCCAAAAAGATGCCTTTGGATTTCCATTTGTCAAGTAAAACACAAAGGCAACATCTGTGCAACAAAAAAACCAACATGACACCACATGCTTAAATATAGTGGAATATAACCTGACGTCACCAAGATTTATGGGAAAACATTCTCTATTTCTACTAGCATTAGGACAAGACGACTGGAAACCAAATAGTCAGATCTCAAAACACGAAACATCTTCAGGGAGATACTAAGCATCTTTTACTGGCTCAATCAAATGCATATTCAGAACACTTGCTATATCATTACACTCAGTTAAACACCAGTTTCAAAAGCACCTTTAGCATGAGAGCTCCTTATGTTTGCCTTATAACATACAGAGCAGATATAACAGCTTCTCAACTGCACCAAACACCAGTTTGACAAAAGGGTGTCTTGCAATTTCAAGGGTACACAAATTTACTGTCCCTTATTTTAGCTAAGCCATCCAGTACTGTCCACTTTCCCATCCACCATCCCATTTATTATGGTTAATCTGGATAAGGAGATAGAATAAACTCCTGTCCTAAACACAGGAAGAAAGAAATCAAAGCACTGTAAACTTCAGAGTTAAAATTACAAACGCTCATCACTGGTGTATGAAGAGGAAGAACTTATTTGGACTAATTTGTTTTTCTGAAAAATTATTCAACTAGAATGAATAGATTTACACCAATGAGAAATAAACTCTACCAGCCCCTCTATAAGATACTGAAAACTTCCAAACAATATAGTCTACATGTCATTTCCTGTATCTCTCCTCAGAAATGCTATTTAAGAAAAGTAAAATAGGAACACTTGCATGAAAAAAGGATCTTTGCATCCAACAGCCTCATCTTCCCCCACTGATTAATCTTTCCTGAGGGCTCAAAACAGGAGCTGCCAATAGAAAAGGAAAGCATACAATCAACTTAACTGGGCACAAGAGTGACTTTTACCTTATAATGAGAAAAAGAGGACCTGCTGTACAAGTTCGAAAAATGCACAACTGATCTGCATAAAGATGTGTGTTGACTGAGTTAAATCATCATAAATTAAAATACAGCCCCATCCCCAGAAAAGTTGATGGACTGCACAGGCAATAAGTAGGAAATGGATGCAGGTAAGATGAGGAAAATACATGGACAGTACAGTCACATAACGCCAGGACAAGGGGTTCAAACAGTCAAAAATTCCTACAACAATACCACAGTTAACCACCTTCCTACACAACAAAAAAGGAAGGACATTATCAAGAATAGCAGTCAAAGGCTTACAGGCATCCTAAAGTGTCTCATTTTCACATTAGTACAAAAAAAACCCAAAATCATAAGAGGAGGGAGGGAGGGAGGGAGGGAGGGAGGGAGGGAGGGAGGGAGGGAGGGAGGGAGCTTTTCAGTCCTCCTCCACAGAGAAAAGACCAAGAAGTCTGAACCTGTAAGCAAATTGATCAACTGTTTTTAAGGCAACTAACACAATGTCATGCTTTGGCTATCCCTACTACATACACAGATGACAGCCTTGACATTGCCAAGCTAAGCAATACACACATTCCAACTCTCATTCTCATTTTCATCTTTCCATATGACAGTACAAACCATCTACACTCAATAGTGAGGTCCAAAGCAGTAATTTTAAACATCAAGACATGTGCAGTCACATGAAAAGCCTCCACAGCACTTACTGTTGACTAACTAAGCACCTTCAGAAACACAGTTTTGCATGACAAAGGAGAATTCTGTTTCATAACAGCTGTAATATCCATGTGAACTGCCATGCAATTAAAGCTCACATGTGCAATTGTCTTTTCTTACCAGTCATTATTCTCTGGGCTTCATACGGTTCCATATAGCCAGTGTTCTCCCCTTTTCCCATTCTGTTCAACTCGCTTTTGGCATCAAACGGATCTGAGTAGTCATCAGCTATCAATACCTGAAAGACAGGAAAGTAACTGTTAATAGAATCTCCGGTCAGATGTGCAAACCAGAAGGCAGTAACACCCTACAAACAAAAAAAAGTTTCAAAAAGCTGCATCCTATGCCATCTTAAAAGTACAGTCTATGTTCAGAAGACAAATACACAATTGTCACAAATCAGTTAATAAATGCTGCTGAAATATAAGTGTGAAATAGAAGTTGTCCTGGTTTAGCCAGGATAGGGTTAAGTTTCCCCAGCAGTGGCGGGGGAGCTCTAGCCGGGTTATTCAGATACGGGTTATTCAGATACCATTCGGTAGTCACATCCTGGCGTTGAAGCCAGACTGGTTGGTTAACACGTGTGTTATGCCATCGCGCTTCTCACTGCTGTATTGGTAGATATTTTGCTCTGTTCATTATTATTATTGTTACTGTTATTGTAGTTGTGTTGCTGCTGCTCTGTTGTATTAAACCTTTCCTTATCTCAGCCCCGGGGCTTTGCATTTCACTCTCTTTGTGGGGGAGGGGCAGCGGCCCCGTGGTCTCAGACCCCAGCAGGGACTAAACCACCACAGAAGTTCATGCCAGAAGTCCCACAAAGACAGACTCTATGTCAAAAGGTCTCTGACTAGCACAAGATACGGAATTATTGGGATGGACTAATTAGAAAGATCCAATCAGTCACCACATTCAATCCAGTGCAATTCTTATCACAGAAGTTTGTTAATATTCTGCAAAAAAAGCACACCTGCATTTACTTTACCACCTCCACTTTTTAGGTTTATCAGCTACAACTGAAAATATTGCTAAAAATTTTTCACAGAAATACACAAAGACTATTCTTTTCACTGCATTAATAAGATGCTTTGTAGTTTTAGATGTTAATTGAAAAGGAACAAGACACAAAACAAGCTTCTTGTTTAAACTTAGTTCCTTGAACCCATCTGTGCCATTCCTTCTCTCAAAGGAACATTATATTTACTTATATTTTGTGACAGGACAAAAGGCGGCAAAAAGAAATTATCCATCAGAAGAACAAGCTTCCTCCCTCCATTAGGAGACTAGAAAAACCTGAAGGTTAGAAAATCTCATCCCTTTCTCTACATTACCACGCTCCCCTGGACCCTGCAAAATCATTGTATGCTGTTTAACTCCCATTGGTTATATAGGCTTTTTAATCAGCTGATTAAAGTAACAGGAATCATTCCTCCCTGTTGTTGAAGGGGTAGAGTTAATCTTGATTTCTAGAAGCTGGCAAGGGGACCAGGGTGAAGAAAAATATCCTTATATGAGAATTACTGCAGAGCACAGAGATGTAGGACAGGCAAAAGAGTCTGAAGCAGAGAAAGTAGAGGCAGGCCTCAGCATCAAAATCCCCATAGAATAATACATGTGGGAAAGGACTCCAGGAGATCATCCTGTCCAAACCCTCACTCAAAGCAAGCCTAGAGGGTTCTGCCCTGAAGGCCTGCTCTCTTTAAGAGGGATTTTTTTCAACCAAGACTCTTTCTGTCCCACCAGTTACTTCACATCTTTAAGACCAGCACCAGTAAGACTGAAAGCAGACTGCTATCCAACAGCTTCACTCTTTTCAACAAACAACCAGTACATTGCCAGCTATGAGACTGAAGCTGCATCTGCTTCTGTCTCCTGCTGCCAGCATATCCCACCAGACAGAGCAAAAAACAGGACACACAAGTATTTCCAGATCAAATACCTGCATAAATGCCATGGAGTAAATGAACACTGTATAAGGAAAGACAGAGATCTCCTTTAAGATTAGGGAACAAAAAATCTAACACCCTTCAGAGTCACTACTCAAGGCCATACAACAGTGTCACACTGATTTTATACTACTTATTTTGCTCACCAAAAAAAAAAAAAAACAAACAAAAAAAAAACCACCCACCAAAAAAAAAAAAAGTCAACCAGAAAACCCCCACCACATTCCTCAGCATAAGCTCCCAACCCCTGGACTACAGATCACTCACAAGCACATCCCAAAGAATGGACCTTTTAGAAGATGTATTTATTATCACTGAATACACAGATGTGAGTGTCAGAGCAAGACTCAGCTGTCCTACAGTCACAGGTTAACCGCTGGGATACTAAATTATAAATTAACTGTGTTTTCCTCCACTGAAAGTTTAAAGTGACTGGAATTTTCTGTTTGACCAGAAACCACCAGAATGACATGGATAATAGAGGGAGGAAAAAATAATTCTTTCTCTCATTTAGTGTCCAAAATCACCACCCCATTATGCAAAAAACAGTTAAGCTATAAGAAAAAAGTGCCCTCACCCATGTCTGGCAATATATGCCCAAGCAGCAAATCAAGTGACAGCAGCTTAAGACAGACAACAATGTGTATCATGCAGCAGTAATTCCTCCTAGTCACAAGTACAGGTTTATTTCTAAAACTGCTGCAGTTGAAATGCCATCCATTTAGTCTTCTGATGCAAACCTGCCAAGAGCTGCTGGATGGTAGCATGAGCTCTCTGTTACTCTCCTATTACAAATGTTGACAAGTAATACTTGCCAATCCTTAGCATAACTGTACTAAAACATGAAACAGAAAGCAGTCTAACAGTTATGTGATATTTCTTCTTCCTCATTTGCCAGAAATATACTAGGAGGAAAATTAGACATACGAAATGCTGTCAAACAAGATAAAAATCAAGACTGATTTGCTTTAAGCATAACAGTAACATTCAAGAGCTTACTGTACCAAACATGAACAAGAGGACTAAAGCAACTAACTTGTTATTCAGAAGTCTAACAAAGCAAAGGCTGCTTTCTAACAAGGAAGTAAGAAGGTCCATTCCCACATTATTTCATTATTGTATTTATTACATGTTATTATCTGTAAATCTGTACCAGATCAGAGTGAGGCTGGAAATGTATCCACTGCAGTAATGAGGAAAGGTTGAGCAAGCTGGGATTTTTCAGCCTAGAGAAGAGAAAGCTCAGGGGGGATCTTATCAATGTCTATAAATACCTGAAGGGAGCGTACAAAGAGGACAGAGCCAGGCTCTTTTCAGTGGTACACAGTGACAGGACAAGAGGCAACAGGCACAGATTGAAACACAGGAGCTTCCATATGAACATCAGGAAACACTTTTTCAACTGTGCAGGTGACTGAACACTGGCACAGGTTGTCCAGAGAGGTTGTGGAGTCTCCACCCTTGCATATATTCTAAAGCTGTCTGGACATGGTCCTGAGCAACTGGATCCATTTGGCCCTGCTTGAGCAGGGGGGGCTGGACAAGACAATCTCCAGAGATCCCTTCCAACCTCAACCATTTGTGATTCTGTCCTTGCAGTAAAGGCTAAGCCCCTGGTGCCAATTTCAGTCATTACCAAATGTCTTTAGGTAACTATTTCAAAATGTGACTTTAAATACAGATGGGGAGACAAAAGTTAAAGCACCAAGCTCAGACTAAGTCTGCTCCAGATCACATACCAGCCACTTCTCCTGCCACAGGATGCTCAGAATACAGGCTGAAGAGACAGAAAAACACATGTTAATTCTTGCTGTCTAGGAATAGGACAGAGACACAAGATTGAAGTGTCTATGATTACAGATGCCACCAAACAGATTACAGCTGAACAATGCAAGGGAAGACAAACACAGGCACTTTTAGAAAGAAAAATGTCTCTCTTCTGAGTTTTTGCCTAGAACTTTTAACGTCACACATAAGATCCTTTATCCCTTACCCTCTCAGTCCAAAAGGAATGAGCACTTTGTGCCATGCAATGAATCCAGAGATTAAACACATGAAGCCTGTGTTCCTAGCAGGAGTGAGAATCTCTTGGGTTTGGGAAGATAGTCCTGCACAGAAACATGCTACAGTATGCAAGACCATCTTGCACGGTCTCCTGTGAAGCAAGAGAGGGTATGTATTGAATGAGTGATGCAACAGAGTTGATCACAGAGGCCAAGTGAACATGGTTCATAAACATTAGATACACAGGTTGCATGGAAAGGGGTGGAAACAGGACAAAGTTCCACCACCCTGCCCAGTTCCCTTATGGTCATTTGGACTGCAGTATTAGCCTTTTTCAGAATAACGCCACGTGGAACATAATCAGTTACAGTCTCCAGTAAATTCAATAAGCCCATCTTAGTTCAGAAGGGGCAAGTCAGTCTTCTCACTTGAATCCAGTAACTGAGATACATTCTTTCAATGGTTTGGGTCTGCTTACTGCAAGGGTATACACATGATACACTCTTCCAGAAAACTACCACTCCCTCCCTCAATCTCCACATGTCCAACTGCTTCACACTCCTTCCTGATAGCCCTTCTCTGCTTGGATCTCTCTGTGTCCAATAGTCTGAAAATTTGGATGGTTCCCAGAGCTGAGACTGTTCCAAGCTGTGCAGATACACTGCAGATAACAGGCATACTTGAATATATGTATGAATATATGCCAGGCATACTTCACACCAGAACTGAACAGCCTAACACATCACTTCAAACAGCCCTAAAATCACTAAGACTCCACAGTCTCAGGTAATAACTGAATAAGGTATTATGAATAAGACTGTGATAGTCCCTTAATCATGAGACTGACTTATGTGGAAAAATGCATTTCTGGCTGCATTATAGCAACATGAGACATATGGAAAAAATGCAGCTTGCTGCCTTTATGTGTGGCCTTACCCAAGCCATTCATGCAGGTTCACAAGACCAGTGGCCACCAGCATCTTTTTCTTGAGACCTTTGATTCAAAGGCAGAGCCATATGCCCATAGGAACCACGTGCAGACTGTTTCAGAGTAGAACCAATTGTAAAGAGTGGCAGCTTGACACCTTGCTGCAATGGATTAAACATGGGAATAAGACACAGAGTAACATTTATAGTTTAGGATCTCTATAAACTATATACTTTGATATAAGTAACTCCAACACTGCTTAAACATCTTTCAAGTGTTTTCTCTGTGCACCTCAAAATACCAGCTGCAACACTATTAAATACACCTGACTCGTTCTCACTTGCAAGATCACATAAAACTTAGACCTTCCATATGCAGAAATAAGACAAACATCTTCCCAATGTTTACTAAAATGTTTTAATTATATACATATATTAATAATGTTCCATGGAGCCTAAGCACTTTTATGTAAGTCCTTAAAAGTTCAGATAGTGTTACCATAGTCTATTGCAGTGTCAGAAAAGTACTTGTTTCTTACATAATGGTGGGAAAGCTTTCAAGGCAAACAGCTTTAGCCCTTCTGCTTAGCTAGCAGCCAGAGCTCTGCACCACACAACTCTGAGGTGCATCGTACGGAAACAAAGTGTGGGGTTTTTTTCTTATATGAGCATAGAGTTCATACATAGACATTGTTATCAGGCCTTTCTAAATCAAGTCAGCAAATATGCTGTCCTGAACAACTTCCTACCTGATTGCTGCTGCCACACAACATTTACATGCTTTTGCACTGGATCAGCTCTGCCTGTTCAGAACTGAGCTATTTTCTACAGCATCAGATATGTCCTGTAGAAATGGATCTTGCAACTTGTAGTGTCTTCTGCATTCAATATCCAGAAGTGTTGCACAGCTCTGCCTCCACTGCACAGAGGGAGTGAAAAATGCTGCTCATTGAGAAATAATTATCTTTTAAAGGACAAGCGTGCTACAATCCCAGCTTTTAAATTCTAAAAACTTCCTGCAATGGAGTATGACACAGCTGCTCTTTGAACAGTGTTCCAGGTTCCTAAGCTGCAAAGGCAGGCAGAGAAGTGTTTAGGTTCAAAAAAGTGTAATAAGTGAGAAAATACACAAAGTATCCTTTCACATAGACACTTTCCCCTCAGCTGTTACTACTTTCATGAATTTACATGAGGAGAGAGGAGAATTACTCAGTAACACTTCAACTCATTCCTTTAGATACCCAATTCACCAAGTTGTTTGTCCATTGAATGGATGTTAAGCTGTACTGGGTTTGCATGGCAAGGTTTTGGTAGTGGAATTGGCTACAGGGGTGACTTCTGTGAGAAGCTGCCAGAAGCTTTCCCTATGTTCGATAGAGCCAATGCCAGGTGGCTCCAAGATGAACCCACTGCTGGCCAAGGCTGAGACAATCAGCAACGGTGGTAGCGCTTCTGTGATAACATATTTACGAACCAGGGAAAAAGACTGTTCAAGGGCAACTGCAGCCAAAGACAGGAGTGAGAATATGTGACAGAAACAACTCTGCAGACACTAACGTCAGTGAAGAAGGAGGGGAAGGAAATGCTCCAGGTGCTGGAGCAGAGATTCCCCTGCAGCCTGTGGTGAAGACCATGGTGAGGCAGACTGTGCCCCTGGAGCCCATGGATGTCCATGGTGGAGCAGAGATCCACCTGCAGCCCATGGAGGACCCCATGTTGGAGCAGGTAGGTGCACCCGAAGAAGGCTATGACCCTGCGGGAAGCCTGCACTAGAGCAGGCTTCTGGCAGGATCTGGGACCCAAAAGAGAGGGGAGCCCATGCTGGAGCAGGTTTGCTGGCAGGAGTTGTGACCCTGTGGGCGATCCATGCTAGAGCAGTCTGTTCCTGAAGGACTTCACCCCATGGAAAGGGCCCACACTGGAGCAGTTCATTAAGAGCTGTAGCCCATGGGAAGGACTCATGTCGGAGAAAGTTCATGGAGGACCATCTTCCATGAGAGGGACCCCACACTGGAGCATGGGAAGAGTGTGAGGAGTCCTCCACGAGGAGGAAGGAATGGCAGAGACAACATGTGATAAACTGACCACAACACCCATTCCCCATCCCCCTGTGCTGCTGGGAGGAAGGAGGAGAAATTGGGAGTAAAGTAAAGTCGAGGAAGAAGGCAGGGGTGGGGAGAAGGTATTTTAAGATTTGATTTTATTTCTCATTATCCTAGTCTGATATGATTGGTAATAAATTAAATTAATGATCTCTCCCTGTTGTTATCTCGACCCACAAGCCTGCTCTCCCCTGTCCAGTCGAGAAGGGGAGAGAGAGAGCGGCTTTAATGGGCACCTGGCATTCAGCCAGTGTGAACACACCACATAAGCCAAGTTTCTTGTTTATTCTTACACATATACAATAGCCGCTAGATTGTTCTGGCACACGTTGTTCCGGCTAGTCTACACTCATTTGTTTGCCACAGGAGAGCTAAGTTGTTAATGTCTCACAGGCCAGCACTAAAGATGGAAGCCAGTAATTTCTTATCCTCCATACTGGAGGAACTAAGCTGCTTCTGCCAGGAATTCTAACAGAGCCTGCTCTCCCTTGTTTGAAGATAAACTTCAATGTTAAAGCCCCAAAACCTGCCTGATTGTACTACCTAACTAAAAAAAAATCCACCCACCAGTTTGAACTCAAAGACATCTGGCAATGGTGACTCTCCCTTGGACTTCTGCTGTAGAGGTTAGTCACCTCACTATTAAAGATGCATGGCAATTTGGGTTTGTCTGCTTCAACTTTAGTCAGTGCTTCTACCTCTATGCGTCAAAGCTTCCTAAACACCAGACACAATATATCTCCGTGGTTACTTTTACAGCCTATGCCTGGAATCTTGCAAAATATCATCATGTCTGCCATTGCTTTCAATCTCCGTCTCCTTTACTCCCTGAATCAGTTAGTCTATAATTTTTTTCTTGCTCAACTAACAAGTCTGTCGTTCTTCATACTTTGCTCTTTGTCGTTTATAAGCAACCACATCAAACAAGTACCTTCCTGAATTTCCTCTCCATTCTAGTAACTCTTTCACGTTTTATAAACTGAGCTCTTCAGCCAACTCTTTACTGATGACCAGTCACAAGTTATAAAATTGCTCATTGAAGTTGTTGAAAACCACACCTCTCACTTCTCAGTTAACACAGAAAGGTAAGCACCACTCTATCCTCATATATGAAAAAGAAAAAAACAGAGGTGCTGGAACAGAACACATGCATTTAGTGGACACTATTGGATCATGAAATACTAACATACTGCTATGATGACAGAACTATATGGCAACCAGATCTTTTTTCATTGCTAAGGTACTTATCAGCTTAACCTATGCTACTCACAGATTTTTTTCCCCTCAATGTTTTTAACATTTCTACCAACTCTTCTGAATTTCAGACCTCTAGTTTTTTGATACCATTTGATACCTCTACTATATCCAAGAAGGATATAGTAGAGGGGACATTTACTGACTCCTCTACTATATCCTTCTTACAGAAGTGTATTTCCACTTGTTTTATTTGCCACTGAACTAGACACACTCTGTTAACTAAATTTCTCATTTTTTCTCCTCAGTGAATAACAGGTACAGGAAAGAAGCAGTTCTCTGTCTGCCCCCTATGACCACCTGCTTTCCAGGTCTACCTGTCAGGCTTTACATTTCAGGGCTAAGAAATAAGGGAGATTTAGTTTCAATTACTGGGAGGAAAGAACACAATTGAACAAAAGGCAAGCTATGTAGCTCCTCACAACCAAATTCAGTTGTGGGGGGGTGCAGGCACACTTACCTTGTGTCGTGTAGGGACAATTTTATTTCTTATGTTAAGATTTCCTGCTTGTCACCTATAGTTATCACTCTCAAAAACAGAAAGAATGTGACTATGACATGAGTGTTCTGCATGATTTTTAAAAAAATTATAGGCTGGTTATTCAAAACAAGTTTTAGAACCTGCAACCAGAGCTTGGGAGCAGCACAGAGATTTATGACCACACAAGGTAGTGGGTTACCTAGCAACAGATGCAGTTTCTGCTTTGAAAATTGCTCTTGTAGGATCTAAAATTGAAAGATAACTGGGGGGGGAATAATTATTATGCCCTATTTAAAAAAACAAAACAAAACAAAACAAACCAAACAAAAAAAAACAAAAAACAAACACACCAAACATTTGTGGTTTTAGCACTTTGCCCCAAGCAGTTACTTTCTCTGAAGTATGAAGCAGCTGAAAGTATTTGCCTAAGAGCAGATACATGGTATCAACACAGGGAATGGAAAGACTGAATATACTGAGACTGTAACACAGTGAGACTCTAACTTTAATCAATCACTTCCACAAAAGAAGTTGCTTCCAGTCAGGACCTACACCTACAATGACAGAAAATGTAATGAATTCTAGACTTTCAATCTTGTATCATCACCATCACAATCTGATTTATTTGGAATTCCACCTGGACAGGATATAATTTATCAAGCTGTCATGGAAATGTGTCACTAATCAATGCAATCATGTTACATATTTAAACATGTACATACAGATCATTTAAATTGATAACATTCAGCACACACTTAGAACTCCTGTGATACAACAATTACACTGAAGTTGTAAATGCCAATTTATAAAATGGAGAAATATTAATTTCCAATATATGAAAAAAATAAACTGTACTCACAGGACTAGAGGTGGGAGGAATATGTAGTCTGCTTACAAAATAATTAACGTTACTTCCCTCTGTAAATCTTCCCAGCTGTAGCCTGAGTTCCTGAGCCCAGCACTTTCCAGTGTTTTGTCTACAGAATTTTGTTACTATTTGTAGAGAACAATCAGTAAAAGATAGGAGAACATTTGCAACTGAGCCAGTAGCTAAAGAGTTTGTTTCAGGTACCTGCCACTTGGAAACACAGTTATCATGGAAGTTGTGATGCTGTTGTAACACAGGACTTTGAACAACTTTACCTTTCACACTGAACTAGGAGTCAGAGAAGTTACACAGAATACATGACAAATTGTCTCCTTAAAAACAGGCGGTCTGACTCAGGATGACATCAGAATTTTTTTGGTTTTGATTTTTTATGTATGACTGTTCCATACCACATGCTATAGGGCTGAGGCCACAACTTTGGGTCACAAGCACAGGGATCCTCAAGTGACTCTAGGGCTCCCCAAGCACTCCCTCAAAGAATCACAATCTGTCCTGCAGGAACATGCCAATCCAAGAGCCTTGGTACAGTCATGAGGTTGGCAGTGAACTGTGCCCCAGAGCAGGGCTAGGCACACCTGCAAACTTGTCCCATCAGAAGGGTGGTGAGTTTGAAAACCCAGAGGACAGGGCACCACCACTTCATGTGCCAGCCTTGCACATGCCCTACCTGCCCTGAGATATTTAAAAGGGCCAGGTCACCCAGTGAAGCATGGTGGAGAGAAGTGGCTGCGCCATACACATTCAGACAGAAGTTAATCCCCCCACCAAGAATCTTTCCAGGGGCTGACACAGCCCCAGCCCTGCTACCTAGTCTATGGTGGAGGGAACAGGAGCACAACACTTACTTTATCTTTCACGGCAGAGGGGACAGAGGTTGCCAGCTGCCTGGATTCCTTGTTGAGCTTCTTGCTTGCTCCATCGCTGCCACCAACAGTGTTGATCTTGATAAACCGGTGCTTGGGGAAGATGTACTTCATATCAGGTGGCATCACAGGGCAGCGCTCATTGTGGCTTCGAAAGAGGTGTGGGGAGCTGGCTGTGCAGGTGGCAGGGGCCACAGTGCAACACGACGAGGAGGAGAAAGCCCTGGACACCGCTTTGCCCAAGTGTTCGGGCATGGAGTAGTCCGGGTGGCACATGGTGCGCAACTTGCACAGGGATGAGCCAGGCCCGCTGTGTGGGTCCTCGAAGTCAAGGTCTTTCTGGGCACGGTAGGCACAAAGCAGATCACTTGTGTTGTCACACAGGCAGTGGTGTGGAAAGTCAGGTGAAGTGTGGTGGTGAAGGTGCGGTGGCCCATCAGGGCAGGGCGCGCTACCAGCACCACTGCATTTCTCTCGGTAGTCGGGCCACGGAGGCTGCGGGGGACTCTTGGTCTTGTTACTGCCCAGGCTGAAGTACTTATTCAGCCATTTGGCCATCGTCTCTCCCGGCTGTGGCCTCTCAGCACCACATACTAACCCCGGCACCTCACGCACCTGCCCCGCTCACCGCCACCACCCGCATGGAGAAGCAAGGCAGTAGGGTGGGCCAGACACCCTCCGCCGCGCATACACCACTCTTCCGCTGCCAAAGACGCGTAGGGCCCTGCTTACGCCCCCGACTTCCCGGTGGAATGGAAACGTTCCCGGCCCGAGCCAGGTGCTCGCCGTAGCTGCGCGCGCCCCCCCCCCCGCCCTCGCGGCTCCGGGGCTCTCGCGAGCGCAGCCCCCTCTCCCCCGCACTCGCAGCGCAGCCCAGCCTGACCTCATCACGCACCGAGGAGGCGGGGGATGCATCTGCATGCAGGCCTCTCTGTCAAGGCCCTCCCACCGCCAAAGGCGGAGAGAGCCGGGGAGAGTCGGGCGGGGCTGAGCCAAGCCAGGTGCCGGCGGGTGGTTGCTGTGCGGCGTGCTCCGCCCTGGCCGGAAGGGGGCCAGCTCCGGGGTTCATTGCTGTCGCCTCGTAAGCTCTGGGAGGGACAGGATGCGTACCATCGTCAGTAGCAGCAGAAGCAGCAAGAGTCTCTGGGGAGCGGGGAAGTGGCGGCACGGCTTCTTCCTGCGCTACGTGTCAGAAGGGATGCGGTGGGGGCGTGTCAGGCCCCGCCGTGCTGCATCGGGTGGCACCCGCCGAGGCTTCCGCTCTACGTCTGTGAAAGGCCGCGGAGTAGAGCTGCTGCTGTGAGAAGGCAGGAGGCGCGGGTGCCTTTCCTTTCCTAGCTGGCCTGAGGTTCAGCAGCCCCTGTTGCCTAGAGGGGCGGGACATCTGCAAGGCAGGGTGATGTGGTATCAGTCACTGCCTGTGTAATTTGAGCTCTGACTTTTCTAGTACTGTTACCTGTGTGTCCTACTTCCCCTCAGTTGGATATGGGGTCTTAGACTGGGCCCAGCTGGCCCCTATCAAAGGGCACCGAGCCCTGTGGTTGTCTAGGGCTGATGCTAAGCAAACAGGATATGTGTGTTTTCTTGGTAGATGCCTTTCCCAGGTGTGTTCCTAGCTAAGGGCTACAGTAAATCAAATGCAGAGATGATACGTGTGTGAATCATGCTGCTCAGCTTATGTATTGCCAGGAGGGTTTGTCATCTTATGGACCACCACAGTTGTGACCAGTATTGGTCTTTTTATCGTTATCCATCTGCCCAAAGGTAAAGAGCTACTATAGCAGCTCTTCCCAAGTTCTTTCTGCCCAGCTGTGACAGTCTAAATCTTTACTCCCCATCCTGATTTGGTCTGGCCTTAGAAAAGGCTGGAGGGTTTGAATGGATGTTCAAGTGGGGATAGGAATATCCTTAGGCTGATGTTTCCAGGCTCATCTATGGCCTCTGCCACGAGAAAGAAGTTAAGCAGACAAAAGGATTACCCAGGTGATAGCTTGGCTTTTGATGCTTCAGTTGTGCATGCTGATCTGGGACAGGAGGATTTTGTTGTGGTTTTGTTCTGTCTACACTGCACAGGTGGAATTCAACTTCAAATAAAGGGTGGAGAAGACCTCACAATTACATCTTTGGGAGGGTTCCAGCAATCAGAATTCAGACCCAGCAATAAAATGTTGCTTGGTCTTTTCCTTTTGGGATCATCTTTTTCATGCCTTCAATTCAAACAATTCCAACTTACAACAGGGTTTTCCAGATCTACACTTTCATGTAAAGCACCAACTCCCTGTTGCTTTATCAAGCCCATGAATGCAGAGAGATGAGCAAGCTGGAGACCGGTAGCTCAGGAGTTCTATACTTATCATGCAGGTCAGAGCTCTTCACAAGAACATCCCAGTTTCATTCAGAACCATGGGCATGTTCTTAACATGAACAGCAGGGGTCCTGACATGCTTTCTGTGCAGAAGGGTGGCCTGAAATTAGATTTGAGATGTAGGCCCCTTTCAAAGATGGGAAAAGCAATGTTACAGAGTGTTCGGAGAGTGGTGATGTTCAGAGATGAAGATGTCAGGAGCTAGTTAGATTTTGCTTTTAATCATTTGGGAGATGAACCTCTTCTTATATTCTCTTTTTATATTCAGTATAGGGGAAGGGAGAAAAGAGGAACCCTTTACCTGCTTCTCATTACAAGTCACCTCTGTAGTTCCCTGTTGCATTTTGGCAAACACCTATGTAATGCCCTGTTGGCATTGCTGAAGCCCAACATCAGTCATACCTGTAGTGTATTTTACACACCCACCCCCAGTGATGAATTCTGAGGGCGGAATGGAGTCAGTTATCTCCATGAGTTCATTACCTTCATGAGTTAAAGATGGATTGGATTTTCACGTGAAGTTTTTATCTGGTTTTATGGACCATTTAAAGCTAGCTCTTGGCTGCACATTCTCTATAGGAAGCCTCATTCTTTCTTTTGAATGCAAAGGATTTCCTTGAGTTTGGACATTATCATGCAGCTTGCTCCAGGTAAGTGTGTCTGTATGTTTTGGTGACCTCCTGAGAACAGAGCTCCTCCACTATGAACACAGGGTTCAATTATAATTAATTCCTGGCAGGACTTTCTGTAGGAATGCTATCAGCTTGTGTGGAAAGGAGGATAACATACTCCATTCTGGCTTGGGCACTGGAAACATTTCTGGTTTTACACCCTTAGTGTTGTTTTCCCATCTCTGCTTGGCATATTCGTCCTGTCCAACTTTAGGTTTTTTCAGAGCAACTTCTCAGCCTGAGCCTGAGAAGTGCCCCGTTTCTTGCCTGGCTAGTACCAGGGTCTTCCAGGGGGTTGCAAGACTTCCAAGAGCTGTTGTTTCTGGTAATGGCATGTTCTAGGCCCTTTATACAAGGGTGAGTTTTTGCCCTGAAGCAAGATGTATTTCAGTTTCTTTCAAACTTGAAAGATCTCATTACCCAGAAGTCTAGCAGCTTCCTAATTCCTGTTCTGCCAGTCTTTCCACCAAGAATTTGGCTCCAGCTTGGAGATATGGGAGGGGCAGGAAGGCCCCAGGGGTAGCCCAAACTCAGACCAATACTGTCCCTTGTGGCTTAATGAGGAACTACATTTTTTCTGCTGCATTGACAGGCAGCTTGGAGTGACAGGTGAGCAAAATGATGTCAATGCAGGGCAGCTTCTCTAATATTTCAGAGGTTCTCTTAATTTGCGTACCATCAAATCTCAGCAATGTGGGAGAATAGGAAACACAGGGATACTGGATAACCACAGGAGAAGCCAAACCTGGATAATAGCTGTCCCGATCCAATGTCGGGGGAGGTTTCGATACGATCCCAAGAGAGAGATTAAGACACAAACGAGGTCAAATACCGTATACCCAAAACAGGGCTTTATTACTAAAAAAGTGAAGAGGGGTAACGATAGGACAGAATGGAAGGAAAAGACAGAAATAAAGCAAGGATGCGGGATAGGGCTACAAGAATAATCACCACCATGGATCCAGCGGCATCCAATTGGTCCTCAGTCTTCAGTTCTTCGAGGGTGGATGCACACTGAGCAAAATTTTCTGTTGCCTTTTTAAGTTCATCGTATCTGCTGATTAGCATATCTGCTCGTCTTTAGGTTTTTTTTTCTCTGGTCCCACAGGTTTTGTTGCATCTGGCTTCAGGGCAGAAACGTTTGCCTCTTGTCAGTTCAGCAATGCACGCATGGGGTCTGGCCTACGCAATAGAGCCACAAACGGCTACAGGATGGGGCCAACTCAGCACACCTCTGCCCCTTTGAGTCTTGTCTAAAGAGTCCGGACAATGCAACCGCAAGGAAGTGGGGGGGTGCATCCTTCAATACACTCCCGCTTCTCTGGGTGACATCCCCCAGACGAATTCACAGGCCACAGCTGCTTCTCTTGGAGGTTTGCACAGACACAAGTTTTGAGACAGTCATATGACATTTCAGTCTCTCACAATAGCTATGAATGAAAACAGAAGAATCTGCAAAACAAGCATAGGAGAGAAATGAGATGAAAATTTCTATTGCCTGTGGAGCATGCCGGTCTCAGAGGTTGTTCCAACCTGAGTCTGCGAGAACCACATCACTCTTGGATGTGCACAGGCTGCTTTCCAACCCCAGTCTGCTCATGCAGGGTATATCTGCACATGCAGCACTCCTGTGTCATTTTAACATGGCTTTTCAGAGGACCCAGGCTTCATGTTTTCAAAACTTTGACTGGAGTTATGAGTTCTGGTTGGTTTGTTTCTGACATATTTTTTTAACAAACATAAAGATGAAAGGTTAGTGATAAAAGAGAACTTTCTTAAAACTTCTCTATGAAATAACAAATCCTAAAATGTTATGACCTGAATTGAACGTCTGCTTCTGCTTGCCTTGGCATCTCTTGTAGAAGTACCAGGAGAGGCTTTCCAATCTGTTCCAACTTAGAGAATGAGTAATAAAGAGATTCTCACCTCCACTGAGACAAAATGAAGAGCTGGCATTTGATACACGTGTATTATTGCACACAAGTGATTCATTTGTGCTGACTAAGTGTGCACACTCTTAATCATATTAAATAATGAAGTTAAGTAACAACTGCTCCGGAATTTACAATTTGTTTCCTCTCATGCTTCTGGTTTGCATGTGTAATAAGTGTTGCAGTATAAGCAGTGCGTTTCAAATTATGGTAAAGAAGGAAAAGTATCAAGTGACATACAGAGCAAAGAACTTCATGGATTAATAAACGCTCAAGTATTTCTGCCATATCTAACTTTACAGTTATCCTACAAGAAAACAAGTCCAATATTTTCAGTGTTGATCAGCTCTTTGCTGAAATACCCACAACAAAGCTGGAAGAGAGGAAAATCCTTCTGGTTATTATGTCTTTGGGCCAGGCAAAAAACCACAAGCATTCAGCACGATAAAAAGTTGAAGGCCCAAGCCAGAGTTGACCTATAGATGAATCCTGTATATTTTACAACTGATAACCATTGTGTTAGTAGGTATTGTACTGGCTTATAACAAACCACCTATGCTGATGTAAAAAGTGCTAAAGTGTTGAAGTATTGAAGCCTGAACAACAGGCCCCGAGCTGAAGCTGCTAACTTAGTATGTAGTCATTAGCAAAATACGTATGCTCATTAATGAACAATGTAGCTTAGATGTCATAAAACATGTCTGTCCTGAATATATCTTTATCCTTCCTTGTGCAGGAGCAAGTTAACAAGGCCATGGAGCCAGATGTCTGGCCTTGTGACCAGATGTGTGACCTTGCTCATAAATAAATTGGATAAGCAGGGAAACTCCCTTAGCTTCCTCTTTGAGCCCTGACCAGGCTCTGGGGGAATATAACTGGAGAGTGAAGCCAGGTGTTTACCACATCGTAGTCAGGTGGACTTGTTTATTCAATACTATATAAACCTGGACCCTCTTACAGAGACTTTGGATGCCTCACCTATGGGTGGACGCACCACGCAGGACTTCCCACTTGCCGGGAAAGGCTCTCCAAATCCTCGCTGTAACCAGGGCTCCCCAGCATTTGCGGATCTGGATGATGGTAACGTATGCAAGTGGTGATGTATCTTTCTTAATCACTATTCTCTCTCTCATGTAGTAATGATACATTACCCTGTATTTTCCTATTTGTTTGCTTTAAGTGCATTTATTCTGTCTTTTTTTACTGCATGTTTTCTGTATTACTCTGTTACATTATCCCCAGTAAAATACGTCTACTCTTTTCACTCTGGTGTCCGAGTTTGATTGGTATCCTTAATCAGCAAAACAGAAGTGCCAACACAAAATAGAGAAATGTTCTCTTTTTTAATACACTTCTTTCTTGGTGACTAATGTCAGATAGTTCAGAAAGGGTGTGTAGCATCCATAACCCATTTGGATTCCTCTTATTTGTGCATATTTCATTATATTCAGGTAATGATTACAGGTCAGTTTACTACCCACAGGTTATCAGAATTCTAAGTATTTTCCTTTTTATGTATGTCTATGACTAAACACAGGATTACTAGGAAGATCTGATTTTTCTACTTTCCAAAATGACATCTTCCAGCAACTAGTTTATTCCTTAGTTTAAGAAGAAAAGCTCACACTGAGGTCATGTTTTAGTTATGTAAGTCCAACCAATTTGTCCCATATTTTCAAGCTGCAGGAAAAGAGAAACAGATAATATTCATCTTGAATTTTACTTTTGTGATTATTTCTTTACCTCCAAGAACCAGTGTCATTCATGTTCAATCATCTTTAGTTTTCTTGTATCACATGGGCTATTCAAAATCAGATTTTGGAGGGTTTTGTCACCTATAGATGTCCTGTAGAATTTGCAAAAGCAGCTTCATAAAGCCAGTTGGAATTAGAGTATACGGTGTTCATAAGCATCCCACTTGTCATCTGTTTGTATCTTTAGGTGCCTCTCTTTCTGGACATCTCTGGCTCAGATGGCCAATGTGGGCTGAATCATAGATTTTCTTTGGGCATGGGCAGTCTGGAACCACTGGAATTGGTCTTTCAATCCCAGCTACCCTTCAGAAAATTGTGAATTCTGACATTGATGTGGCTGCAACAGCACAGGGTTCTTTATGGGTTGCAAAACCTGGCTGGGACCTTGATTCAGCTGGATGAATAGAAGCTCTGTTACTTCGATGCAAGCGCTTTTCCCTGCTTTGTGCTGTAATGTGCAATGATCTCAGAAGTTCTGATTAGTTCTCTATGGTAAGTTCCAGTGCAACACAAAACCTACTGGAAGTAATGGGACCTTCTTCACAGTGATGAAAAGTTGGGCACTGGTACGGGGGCCCAGAGACATAATGAGGTCTCCATTGTTGGGAATTCAGACCTCAAATGGAAAAGACCCTGTATATGCAGATTTATACTGGTCTTTGGGCAGGACAGTGGTCCAGAGATTTCTAGAGGTCCTGTTCAACCTAAGTTGTTCTGTGCTTCTATGAAGCTTCTCTTATATCAGTGTTCTTCCCAGTTCCTGTGCTCCTGTGCTGCATAAAGCATGACATGGTCTGACCCAAAAAACCGCATTGGCACAACAGGACAATTTTCCAGATAGATATGCCTGATCACTACCCTACTGAGATGTCACTGTTCATTCTAAACTGAAAGCTGTTACACTACTTGTCACCTGCCAATACGGGGACAAACAGATTCTTTTGGGGATCCCCAGCAGAATGATGATGGCACTAATTTGTAGTTACAATTAAAGCTTTTTTTTAAAACATAATTTTATGATCAGCATAATATAGAATTTTATGATCCATGTAGCACAGGATTTTGTAATTGGAATCAGTGTAGCACAGTTTTGCAAGTAGCATAGCACTGAATTTTATAGCACACCTTCACTTATGGTTTCTAATCACCTGGACCCTCTGCAGGTCGGGTCAAATCTTAATACTTGGCTTACAGTATCAATATAACAATCATAACCTAGACTCAGTCCTCAGAGGAAGCAGACAACAGTGGAGGTGTCCCTGGCCACTGGTGGATCATGGGTTTTGCCGTCCAACAGTAGTTAGGTGTAAGTCTCACTTAGGTCTTGTAACTGCTTATATAACAGTGTTCTGTGTGCTGTTACACTTCATTTTTCTGTGATGCGGTCATCACAACTTGGTTGGCCAGGTGCATGGGACCTTCAGGGCCATAAGGAGGGAAAAAGGTGGCCTGGCGCCCCGGAACCTTGAGGCTGATATGGAGGTGGGGAAGAAGTCTGCCTGGTGTACAGGACCTTCAAGACCTGAGGAGGGAGGGAAAAAGGCATGATACATGACCGGCTCAGTCACAGAGAATCGCTTTTTGCCTTATAAAATGGCATTAGTTATGCTAACCAGGTGTCAACAGCGGGGGTACCGATCACACTACTTTACAGTCTTCCCACTGTGTGTTGCTTTGCAGTTGACTGTGTCAGTGTGCTTCTCACTCGATCTAATTTTCTTAGGTCCTTCTAAGATATCCTCAAACTTTTCCCTATCTGTAGGTAATCTGCAAGATATGCTGATTACTTAAATTTATGTCAGCTCAGTGTTCAGACTTTATCAAGAATTTCCCTCTCTATTGATCTATGGGTTTGTTTTTTTACACAAGATAAAAGGTACTATGCTATGGGAAGCTGAGGGAACTTCTCTGTGGACAGGAGAAGAGCAGTGCACCATGGGAAAACACATCTGGAGTGTGTCCAACACTGCATGAAAACAGAGCTCCCAGCATCTGAAGGGACATAAGACTGACTCGCTACCTATATTCTGCTTTTTAGGCTATCTTATTAAAAAGGCTATTTTATCACACCATTTTTTGGTGGGCCTTCCTTACTGTGATCCAGAAAGAACCCTGCACTGTTTCTGCTGCCCCACTCCTGTGCAGAACAATACCCAACTTACATGTGATTTCTGTTGCTGAAGGAAACCTTTGATGATGATACAGAACAATGAATACTTGTTGCAATTTTTTTTTTGTACTTGCATGGCAAACACAACATCTGTTGTGACCCATTTTGTTCATCTCAACACATGCAGCTTCATACAATGACATATTGTTCTTAACTCCAAGCCCCATGTATCTTTGTGGGAGAGAGGCAAGTTGACATCGGCCTGTCAGCCCTGCGCAGCCCCTGAGAAGCAGCAAGGCTTTGATGAAAAACAGGCCTTGGAAGAAAGATAAGAAACCGCTGAGTTGTGCTAAGGTGGCAGGGAAAAACAACGGACAGCTCTAACACTGAACTGTGGAAAAGTACTGAACTGTGAGAAGTTACTGTCGCATGAACAGCACGTGAACAAGAAGGTGATTGGTCTGCACAGCGCATGTTAGAGTGGTCTTATGCTGATAGGAGTAAAGGTAGATAGCTGTCTAATTGCCGATTTGTTAATTATGAAGTAAGAGCTTTAACGAGAGCATAAGTACGTACTATTGTAAGAAGAAAAGAAAAAAAAAAAAAGAATAAAGAAAAAAGATGGCCCTTGCCCTGCAGAAAGAAAAAAGAACACTCTGACGCGTTATTTTGGCTGCTACATATCTTCTTTTATATTATTATCCTGAAGGCTCCAGTTCTGCTTTATCATCTCTAGGTGGAGAGACTATTTTTTTAGCAAGTATTTTTCCCTCTCTGATGCTAACCGTGCTCTACTCTTATCACTTCTCCAAAATCCAGATCTGTAGTTCAGCTGAAAATTTTCGTATCATTCACTTTTCTTTTCTACTCTGTATTTATAAAATACACATTTCAGATGTTAATTTTTTGCGCTGGGTGACATAGTCTTCAGTATTTTGACTCTCACTTTTGAAGTTAAGCTTCTTCTGCCATGCAATAATGAAATCCATTTTATCTAACAGCAGTCTTGATGCAGTTTATATCAGAAGCAAGATCTCTTTCTAATTATGTTCTACCTCACTTTCTCTTTCACCCCACCCCTTCAGACCCCACAATTTTCTTCATCCGCTCAGCAAGGACAAGACTGAGTCAGTCATTCATACATTTACAGATCAACACAGGTAAACTGTAGATTAAACCCTGTTCTCTGTGTATGCTTAAGGGATCCACAGACACCTAGTTCAAGAAAGAAATTTGATTCTGAGTGTCCCAAGAGCAAATAGCTAACATAAAAATCAGGGATATGGCTTTACATTGGGAACCCTTCTGCTAATAGCTAGCATTAACCTGGACATATGCAAATTTGGTTACAAAACAACAAGCAAAAAAAGACAAATTATGAAAAGGTTCAGAAATATATGTGTGAACTTTGGAATGTGCTCTCAACCTAGCTCATTCTAGAAATTCCTGGAAGTTCTTCAGGCTCCTACACTACTTAAAAATTTTCCTCAGGGCTTATAAGGCTATAAGGAGAGAGTCACCAGGAGCTGCTTGAGTTTACTGTGCAATGTAGTTGCTGCTTTTTCTGAGATGCTGACTTTGTTGTAGAAGGAAGTCTTCAGAGCCTTATCCTGAAACTGGAAATGTAAGAATTCTGTTAAGTCTTTTTTAACACAGTATGATTAGGAACAACTAAGTATCTTTAAATCCCAGAGTGCATCACTTAATATGAACATGCATATATCAATGGATCAATGTAAAATGCAGGTTTGAAAGGTGAAGCCCTGCCTAGCTACTGTTAAAATTCTCAAAAATGTTAAAGTGACCAATAAAGAATAAACTGAAGATAGGATTTAGTTAGGCTTACAAAAGGCTGACGCTGTTTCTCACAGGACACTGAAGGAAATGAAGTAACAAAAGAAGAGGAGTTAAGGTCCTGTGACGCATTAAAAACTGGTTGAGAGATTGAAAATTAAGAGAAGGCATAAATGGCCAAATCTCACCTCTGAAGTAGGCTAACAGCAGCACTCTAGGATTGCTGAGGTTCACTAACTTATAATTACACAGGGAAGTATGCAAAAGCCCAGCCAATCTACAGTTCACAGGATTAAGAAATTTACTTCACCCATCATCACCACCAGTAACTGCTGACCTCTCCATATAGGATGAGAGAATGTTGTGCAACAACACAGAGTAAGTTAGGGACAAGGCGAATTTTGAAACTTGACTTTAGTTGATTCGCTGAAGCTTAGTCAGTTGCTGTCCTGGTTTGGACCAGGATGGAAGTTTCATTGGAGTATTTCATACCATGTGATGTCATGCCCAGGTGGGCGGGCTCGCTCTGGGGGCTCTCCCTCTCCCTCTCCCTCTCCCTCTCCCTCTCCCTCGCTCCCTCTCCCTCTCCCGCTCGCTCTCCCCCCCGTCTGCCAATCTGCTCGTAGGGCGGTATTGTTGCTGTGGGGGGCGGTTGCCGCGTTCGGTAAGCCACTGTTGCATTTTACCCTTTTTTTTTTTTTTTTTGAACTCACTGTTGTTACTGTTGTTCTCTTGTTATGCTTATTCTTTCTTTTTACTCAGCCCACAAATTCTCTTCTTTTGTTCCTCCCCTATCTTACCAGAGGGGGGAGGAGGAGGTGAATGGCCAGCCACTTGGCATCTGGCTGCCAGCTGTGTTCAAACCTGTTTGTTGATTATTATTGATGTGACACTCAACATAGGCAGCATAGGTGTATTTCACAGGCTCTATAATAGCTTTATGTGTGTTTTTACCAAAACTCTCAATCCTTTATATGCTGGCCATACTACCTCCACCCAAACATTGGCTATATCTAGCCCTAGGACATCATGAATCATGGTCAATCAGAGGAGACCCTGTCAATGTCTCAAGGAAGATTAGAATGGAAATAACAGATTTGGAAGAAATTGGCTATTCTGTTAATGAAATATCAGGATGGAAAATTTCCATTTAGCAAGGTGGTGTTTTCCAGTTTGACTTTGGATCATGCCTGCTAAAAAGTCCATTGGACTGTGAAGATAACAGAAGATTTTTCTCAGTAAAGCAGCTTTCCTCTCATCTGCAAGACTACTGTTCCATGGCTATCTTGTGCAACTCACTGGCAGTGGTACTGTTGCGTTGCTTTAGGTCCATTGTTCAGAAAGCATAATTTTAAAATCATTACAGTAAAATTCTAGAGCCTTCTGACAAAAAAAAAAAAAAAGGAATTAGAAAAATTTCCTTCTTCTTCTGATCTCATTTCCAATTTTTATGGGCTAAATAGGTTTGTTAATGAGGAAACACCTCTTCTTTAAAGGTTCCACATTACATTGTTAGAATATGTGGAAGTGACAATTTGAAAACTCACAAACAGCTCCCAGGTTTACTGAAAAGGTTGAAAAAAAATCCCCCACTCCTTTTAACCCTTGTCCACATCAGGCTCAGAATACCTAATTACTTTTTCAGTATGATAATGAAGAAGAAATAGTACTTTACAGGAGTCAACCTGTATACTCTCCAAGAAAAATACCAGAAAAATTCCTCTTCATAACTGATTAATGACCCATTTTCACTGGTCAGAGATTGGAAGTGAGCATTTCTTCAAAATGAGCTTCTTAGCAGAGAATTAGACCAGAAACATATAAAGTTCTGCATGGTAAGAAACAATTAACCTACGACGATCAATTGTAATGAATTGAGGTATAGATCAAATCCAAAGACTCTGGGAAATGAACACATCTACCCATAAACATTTACATTTCTCTAAAAGGCTGGAGCAGGTACTGTGGCACAGTGAGTTCAGCATCAGCAGCTGGGCAAGTGATCATATATAGATGCTTCTGAAATACACATGTGGCAACTACTAGGACAAGAGATATGAGAATTCGAATGATCTTGTTTTCAGAGCTAGTCTACGGAGGATGAGGCCTTGCTCCATGTGTGAAACAAGAAAGGAAGCTAATATTGTACATAGGCTCCCAACATGCAGTCCCTCCAGCTGATGCAGTAATTGGGCCTGAATTCTATGGAAACACAAAGCATAATTCTGTAGTGAAGGGCTGAATTATAACACCTGCAAGTAAGGTGTTGAATTAAATTTCTGCTTGCAACTTTGCTTCTAACATTTCCCAAATCTACAGTGCAAATGGAGTATTCTATTAGTGGTTGTGTTTTAACATTGCCCTCCTTCAAACAGAAGAATGAATAAATTACTTTCAGAGGTCTTGTCCTATGTCATTTTCCTGAGGTTTCAGTTACTACAGAAAGAGAAACCAGTCTGATTTTTTAGATTGGCCATGCATCCACCTTTATGCCTCTGTTGGGCCTGCAGATTTTGCTGCTGATTTCCTGCTCATTGTGGATCTAAGAAAGAAGGATAGTGTTCCAGCATTTGTCTGGCCCAGTGCACTTCTGTGCAGTAAGCAGCTCTTCTAGCCCTTCTTCAGTACCTGAGTTCCCTGATTCACAGCTTACCTGTCATATTCGACATATCCAGCAGGAAAACAAACCATCTTTGTAGTTCCTGATTGCACTGTGTTGACAAAATGGACCTTGCCTCTCAACACCAATGTTTTCCTACAGTTAGATTTAGTAGGGTGTTTTTTGACTTTTGCTTATACAGGAGAGGGGAATGGTCTGTAACCAAACAGTACCAAGACATTTCACTATAATCAAGCTCCTACAAGGAAAACATACACACAGCCATTGCAGAGGCCTGAAATTATTCTTCTGAAGAAAGAAATGGTTCAGTGACTTGTACACTGACATTCCCTGATAGAGATTGATAAGTTTCAAACTTATTTAAAAAAAAAAAAATATCTTGACTAATGATGGTTTCTTGAAATTTGGATTTTTAAAGGAACTCACCCTTGCAATACACTAAGCATTTGGCTACAAGCAGTAAATCCAGATCATGCAAATGTTTCATTGCAACTTTTGATATACATTATGCTTTCCAGGCTATACAGAGGAACGGAATTCTATGAGTAATATTTGCTTCTTTTTTTAAACCATCAAGTTGTTTTATAGTTATGAAATTCTCAGCTAGGATATTAGTTTAGCAAAGAAGAGATCAAAATCCAAATGTCTGGTGCAAGGGTTCTTTTACCTTGGTATGGATAGCCTTTGGCTCCAGTGGCTTCTTGGTAGAACAGTGAATTCTCATTTCTTCTGGCTGACAATCTCAGCTGTTCTGAGTCACCTTGTCACACATTCAGGAGTCAACCATTTATTTTTTGCTGGGCTTTGCACTTTTCCTTGAAATCCACTGTGGTGAGTCAGGCAGGAAAACTTGGAGAGTGTCTCCTCATTCAGAAGAGTCTGGCAAAGCCCTTTTGACTCTTTTTTCCTTAATCTGGAGAAGTTCCTGCATGGCAAATCAAAAATTTTGGTTGTTTCCTTAAGTATTTAGTTTCTTTCCAGAGCAGGTATTTCCTGTAGCTACAGACATTAGCCTCTCAGCCAACAGCCTTCCTATTCTCTATGTCACCTTCCTTAGAACTACACCAATTATTTCTGTTCAAAACTAGGCAGGTAGCATTTTATTATTCTGCATTGATCATGTGCAAATGTAGCCATGACACTGATTTTAACTAATCAGGGATAACCATTCAGGCAGGGGGTCCTGATGCCCTCAGCTGTTTAGCTACCCCACAGATACAGTCCCGGCCTTTCTCTTATTCACACAATCCTCCCAAGGAAAACTCTAGACCAAAACCATAGAATGAGGAAAGAAACTCCCAAGCCATTTTTACCACAATAGCTAAGTCCTCTCTTGGATGTTAATCATGAATCACGGGTGCTAATAAAAGAAATCTAGGCTCCTCCAGCCAAACGGACCATGGGCCAATTTCTCTGCATTGATTTGAGGTGCACACTGCATTATTCCTTTTTAATCACGTGGTTTTTCTCCTGTATCATCAAAGCCAGTCATTAACTTTCACCATCATCCTCATGCACTGCAAGGATCGGCACCTGAAGCACTAGATGATAGCAATAACTCCATCAAGGATCAATACCAGTGCCTCTGTGCTCCTTCCTGTGTGTGTACATGAGTATTTTATGGGCTGACTGCTCTGCTGTGATAGCCTGGCCCTTGGATGAGCTGTGTCAGGGTATTATTCATATTCTGCCACCTGCCACTGTTCCTCTGTGCATGTGGAAGTGAGCTTCTTATCACCAGAACTAACAGTAGCTATCCAGAAATTACATAGAATGATTCCTTGTTCACTGTTCTCCAGCTATGTTATTTATATTGCTTTTTCCTCAATTGTTTTGTTCAGGGCCATGAACATGATTAAGAGTTTAGAGTATGTGTTGTATAGGGAGAGGCTGAATGAGCTGGGACTGTTCAGCCTCTTCAGAGAAGGCTCAAGGGGATCTTATCAAAGTGTATAAATACCTAATGGGAGAGGGTGTGTGTCAAAACCAGAGCCAGATTCTTCCAGTCACACTGAGTAGAAGAGGCAATGGACACAAGTTTGAAGACAGCAGAGTTTGTCTGCTTTTTAAGTTTTTTGCCTCAGGTAAAAACTAACAAGTGCATTCCATATGTTTTCTTTCCAGTCATCAGTGGTTAAGCCTTCCTTGGAATCATACAGCAAGTTTCTGAATCCTCAGGAATCAAAGTCTTCAAAAACATACAACTGAAATGAATTAATTTCACTGTTTTCTACTGAGAACACTTTGGGATGACATCCCCCCCCAAAATTTTTTTTTTTTCACGGTAAACACAAACCATTTTGACTATTGTATGCTTCAAAGATATTGCAGTAACTCTGTTTTTCTATATGTCCTTTCAGTTACCCACTTCTGACCTGTATTTCCTGTCTGCAGACTTGAAGCAAGGGAGAACATATAGTAGATATTTGCTTCGCTGTAATTATCTTCCAGGGAAGTTCTCAAAAAACTTCTTCCTTTTTTTTTCCCTATAGAACAAGGATGGATAGACCAAAGTGAACGATTGTGTCTGTTTACCTCTGTAGATAGATATAGCACCAACTCTCTATAGCGGATTGAAAGTAGGGTGACTTTTGCTAAGAAGCATAATTCAGGGAAAGAAACTACTTCTGTAACATTTATTTTTTAATTTTAATTTAAGGTGAAATGTGTACATTTTCCATGAGACTATTTAGGACTTATTTAGGGTTCTTGGGATTCAAATTTACACAGACATCCTCACAGAGAACTGGTCTAAGACACATGACCTTATTCTTCTGCATCTCCATCTGGAGAGTAGATAAAATATCCTAGAGAATTCCAACTGACACTAGATTCACCTTTAGAAAGTGAATCAAGCTTTGGTGTCTGAGCTGCTGTTAACAGTCAGCAGCTGTTAAAAGTCAGTAAACCTGCTGACAGAATGTCCACTGAAAATAATAATAATAGAACTTGAATAGCTACTGGACAAATAGACACCTACATGTATTCACATATATTTAGGTGATACTTAGTGCTGAATCATGGCTCAATACATAGTTCAGCACCAAAAAGCTAATGCTCTGCAACATGTCAGTTATACCTTCCATTCAAGAATCTCAGGACAATTTTACACACACTGGTATTACCATTATACCTTTTGTAAGTGAGTGAAGGAATGCAAACCCAGTCAGGAGTTGAACCAAAAGCCAAAGGCAAATCTCCAGAGTTGAGTCATTATACTTATCACTAAGCAATGCTTACTGTAATAACATCTCAAGGTATCTAGGAGTACATAGCTATGAAAAAGTTCAAATCACCCTCTTATTCATATCAGCGGAATATCATCTTATATACTGCAACATGAAGTACAGCACACAGACAGAGGTGGTATCTTTAAAAAAAAATAGTGATGTAAGTTTAAATAGATTAAGACTATTATCCATAAAAAGTATAAAGCTAGCTTTGAATTTCTGTGTGAATTCTGAATAGTAGATTAGCAAAAAGCATCAAGACCAGAAGGCTTAAAAACGACTGTGAAATATTTTAGTAGAATTACGTGTATTTTTCTCTCTCATCCCTGGGTACAGCATTACAGGACTGTGCCCACGGCTTATGCCATTGGGTCTGTTTCAACAGGGAAAGTGGGATTTATTTTGACTGATTTCAGCCATTTAAATATTTAACATTTGTTTATCTAAGCTTCTTCTAACCTTAGTTAGAGAGGCATCTCCAGAGACAGATTTGCTCCATTTTAATGTTGGAATCTGAAATAGGTAAGATTTAGTGTCTACACAAGGATTTAGACAACAAACTTAAGTCAATACTTAGCTTAGAGAATGCCAATTCTCTCCATATCAGAGAGAAATTCCAGGCAGTTTCTGGTTTGCTTGTTTTGTTTGGTGGTAGAGAGACATAGGTTTTTTTATTTTAAAATCAAAGCTATCACCCAAATCCAGGTGGTGGAAGTGTGGGAAAAGGAAAACAATGAAAAAACTGCAAAACACACATTTTCTTAACTCTGGTTTGTTCTGGTGCCCAGAACAAACACAGGACAGAATAGAGATCTAGCGATTTGTGTTCCATGGCACCAACGAGGAAAGCGAAGTGGAGGTCATGCAGTCCATGTCTTCCACTCTTCTCAAGGAATATTTGACACGTCTATGCAGATTTATCTCCTGCTCTTCCTCTTCTCTCAAGGACTGTTTTGCAGAACTCTGCGGACCTTATCTCTCATTCTTCCTCTTTTCCCACAAAAACAGCGCACACCTTGCATGAAGGAATGTGCTGTGTCATTACTCAAGAAACAATGGCTTGACCACAGTCCCACCCACTCACACATGCACACTTAGATAAATACTACCCCGAGTTTGTTTGCTACTCAGAGGGACGATAATCCAATACCAAAGCAGAGAGACAGATCAACAGGTTTGTGCTCCTTACCCCCACCCCACAGAGCTGCCTTTTGGTAAGATCTGGGCCCTCAGCTTTGCTGAGTGATCACCCGGGAATTAAGTGTGTGTGATTGCAATCATTATTTTTGTGTGCAGTGGTATATAGCCAACCTGCAGTTTGTGCATTTATCATAGGCAATCTCAAAGACTGTAGATGTTGCATAAGAATAAACTGTACTATTTGTGAACCTGACTGCTTCTCTTGAATGCAACTGGACCTACAGCAAATAGGCTGTTTGTGCATCTGGTGTCAGGCCTGTAGTTGTGGCCATAATTGGCATACTTATTAAGAGATAAATCCAGCCACCCCTAGTCCCTCTAATCTCTGAGGACTGGCTAGAATGCAAGGGGATTCATCTCCTTATTCATGACCTTAAATGCAACACCAGGTTATCTTACAAACAGGAAAGAAGAAACAGAGAGAAAAAAAAAAAAGTATTAGTCAACTGCTAGTCCTACCTGTATAATACAAGAAGACAGAGAATTTGACAGCACTTTAGCTGTCTTCATCTTCAGGTTCCTCTTCAGTTTTTTTACAATTTGACCTTTGCCATTTGACAGAAAAACTGTGAAATAAGTCTCTGATGCCTTTTTATAGTAGAGCAATTTTAATATATCATGCTGGTTTTGGCTGAGGTAGAGTTTGTGCTGGTAACACTGTTGATAACACAGGGATGTTTTAGTTATTGCTGAGCTGTGCTTGCACAGAGTAAAGGTCTTTTCTGCTTCTCATATGACCCCACGAGTGAGTAGGGTGGGGGTGCACAAAAAGTTGTGAGGAGACATAGCCGGGACAACTGACCCCAACTGACCAAAGGGATATTCCATACCATATGACACCGTGCTTATCAATTAAACTAGAGGGAAGGTTGGCTGCTGAAGGGGCCACTGCTTGGGGACTTCCCTTTCCTTTGTATCACATTTTTGTAGCTCCAAGGACAATTAGTTATCAGATTCAATAAAAGCTCTGTTAGGATATTGTATAGAACTAGAATATATGCAAAGATTTACAGAATGTGTGACCTGCAGACCTGCAGAAGGCCTTCTGCCTTCCACCTCTGTTCAAGGAGTTTTTCCGTTAAGTTACTTCTCCATGAAATAATAGAGAATTTGTGTGTTCTGTTCTATGACAAAATGGTAGAAGCATTTTTCTTCCTTACAACAAAAGATTTGTCAAGGCAAGAACCAAGAATATTCAACACAATGCCTATTAAAATGATTCATTTGGGTGCTTAGAGTCTAGGCAATTTCAGTGAATTCAGAAAAAAGAATAGGCATACTAGGTAACAGCTGTTAAAAACTCTCTCAGTATAAAGCTAAACTAAATGAGAAATAAATGCATAATTTAAAAATATTCTACACTCATAACTGATACAAATTACAGAGAGGGTTTTGCATACACAGTTTCTATGCATAAATACATGTATATATAGCCTGGTCAGATTCTGCTTGGTTATATGACTTCTTCCTTGGTAAGAAATCAATGAAAATGCACTGGTTTTACTGCTATGTTCTTGGTGTGATTCTCTCATCAGTTTTTTTATCTACAGCTAAACACTGAGGATCGATGTGCATTTGAGAAGAACAGCACAGACTGGCAGATATAGGTAAGCAAACAACATACTCAGAAACTCTGCACAATTGTCCTGGGTTTGTGTTTATGGTGGGGGTTTTTGGTAGTGGAGGAGGGGTCTACAGTGGTGGCCCTCTGTGAGAAGCTACTCAAAGCTCCCCCGGCTTCAAAGCAAACCTGCCTCTGTGCCAAAGCCAAGTCTATTAGTGACAGTGGCTGCACCTCTGTGATAAAGTATTTAAGAGGGTGAACCTGGAAGGAGGAGCTGGAGTTATGAGGAGCTGTGAGGACAACAAACACCGAGGTCAGTGGAAGAAAGGAGGAGGAAGGGGGGAAGAGTTGCGACGGTGCAGAGACACTCCCCTGCAGCCCATGGTGAGATGGCAGGAGCTTCCTCCCCTGCCACCAGTGGAGGTCCACAATGGGGCAGCTGTCAATCTGTCTCCTGTGGAGGACCCCACATCAGAGCTGATGACTGTGCCCAAAGAAGGTTAGGACTCTATGGGAAGAAGAAACCCCTGCTTTTGTTGTTTGGCACTGGGAGGATCGCAACATGTGAGGGTGACCCACACCAGAGCTGCTCGGGAAGAGCTGAAGCACATGAGGACAACTCATAACAGAGAAAGTTCATGGAGGACTGTCTCCCATGAGAGGGGAACCATGCTGGAGCAGGAGAAGAAAGCAAGGAGCCCCCCACTCTGAGAAGAAAGAAGCAGCAGGACTGACCACACCCCCCATTCCCTGTTGCCTGTGCTGCTTTGGGAGAGGAATTAGAGAGATTGGGAGAAAAGCAGAGCCTGGGCAGAAGGGAGGGATGTGGGAAAGCATTTCTAAGGTGTGGTAGTGCTTCTCAATGTCCTACTCTGTCTGTTAAGTGTTGTTGTTGTTGTTAGTGTCGGTATTAAATTTATGTTCTTTTTTTCTTCCCCTAATGAGTCTGTCTTCTGCCTGTGACCATAATGGATGAATCATCCCTCCCTGTCCTTAGCTCGATTTCTGAGCCCTTTGCTTTATTTTCTCCTTCTCATTCCTGAGGGGGAATGGGTGAGTGAGGGGCTGCGTGCTGCTCAGTTGTCCTCTGAGCTCGAACCATGATAACAATACAGATTAGATTTATAATCTTGTAAATGATCACTAGCAACACCAGATGTCATGAACATACAAGAGCATCTGAGTGCCTGTTCATATTCTGGAGGAGAAAATAGCAGTGAAGACATAGTAATAATTGAACTCATCACAACTTACTGATACTGCAAGACAGATGAAAGGTACAAATGAACTATGTTGAACATGTGTTTGAAAGGTGTGAATATACCTAAAAATAGTATGAAGAAGCACAGAAAACTGACAGAATACAGCTCAGCAGTATTAAGGGCTTTTTGACAAAGTCATAATATTTTTCATTAGATTCTGGATGCTACAGAAAGCATAACTCCTTGAAGAATAAAATGCAACAATTCTGAAAGCACATCTTTGAGATGGCATAAGATTTTTTCAACATCATCAAACGTATCTCATACATATTTTTATCATATGTGTAACTTTTTATAATAAGATATATGCATTAACCACTTCACAGTTAATACATCTTTACAAGGAATACTGTATGTCTCTGTTTCCCTATAAATGAATATGCTCTCACTTCTTCATTGACAAAGTAGCTCATTAAAAAACCTGAATGTACCAAAAATAAGAATCCAGAAGGAAGAGTGAAGCAGTATAGACTCCTCTCACTCTATAGCTAATACAGTTAAAATTCATCACAGGTTGGAAAAAATCACACAGAAGAGATTAGCTAAGTGAAAAATCAACAAGTTACACCAAAAAGTCATTAAAATAGTGGTTTTGATTCTCAGGTAAATTTGAGACTCAGCTTTACAAATAATTGTATGTCATAATAATCATAAATGGAACAATTTGTTGTTTTCCTTGTAAAAATTATATACAACAGCTAATCATAATCACTCTAAACTTCATAAAAATTACAGAATTTATTTAAAAGAGAAAGTTTTTTCTAATTTCTTTGTGTACCTGCATACACTACCAATGTAAAACAGGGAATTTATACCTGGTGTAATCAAATGAAATTAATATAGCACGGAATCACAAAACTGGATGTTGCATGATGGAAAGAACATAGAAGATTAAGCAACATCCTGCAGTTAAAAATACAATGTACTCAGAATCTACAGAGAATATATATTTGGAGTAATTAGTAAGCGATGTAAAAAAAGATCTCCTCTAAAACCTCAACAATTAAAGGAGATATAATGGAGATACAATAAATTATTAAATAAAAATAATTAAATTCTGTAAGTTAAATAAAAATAATTAAATTACATAAAGTACTCTGAAAGATGATACTGACTTCATATCATCTGTTGTAGTTACTCAGAAATAAAAGGGCCAATATATGTGGCTATCACAACATATATCCTAAACCGAGATAGGAAGCAGTTTACATTCCAAAGCAAAGTGTGTAATACCCATACCTATTGCTCCACATGCAAATTCTTTCTCAGCTTATCCCTGTAGAAATTAAGAAGTGACACTGCAGCTTAAACTGAGTGTTTGAAAAGTTACCCCAAGTTAGTTAGACTAGCTTCTTCTATGTTGCTGTTAGCTCTGCCTCTTTGAACCTGCCTCTCCACGTGTCAGTGGCGCTCAGGTCGCAGAGACTAACACTGCAACACCGCAATTAGCCTGCCTCATTAAACCTGCCAATCCACATATCAGTGGCGCTCAGATCGCAGACTAATGCCGCAGGAGGTTAAGACCTTCACGGGGACATCAGTACAAACACCAACATGATGGATACAAAATGTCCGTTTATTAAACTGTGTATCTCACCTATATACATTCACCAAGTACCTCCTTCGTGGGTGTGCCCTTAACATTACAAGCCCATCCATCACCTTACCTCGTAACAAGGGAGGGCTACAGCTATTCCTTCCGTACATCGCGAGATCTTCCGAACGCCACTCCCTACATTTCCCCCTCCCCATGCTTTATAACATCATTATTCCTGATTGATTGTCATTATTGCGCTGTTTCAAGCGGTGATGAGCAAGACCCATATGTCGATCTAAGAACAAAACATTAACCTTTTTAAACAATCTACAAACTACAGCACTAATGCATGTAAAGGTGATACAAGTAGCAAGAAGCACACCACATATTCCAATAATTCCCCAAATGAGCCAATCCCAACTAAGCTAATTAGTAATCTAAATCCACACGTTGTCAAGCCACCCAAACCATTCTGGTTTTACAAAGGTGACTGTGATGAAGACATAGCAAGATTCTGCCCCTGTATCCAGAGGAAAACAGACGTCTTCGCGGTGATGTTCTCCTGCCCGCTCTCTCCAATATCCTGCATGAGTTGGCAACACGCAACCAAGGAGGGTGATCCACCACCAACGCTGTAACACAAAACTCCATCTTATGTTAGATCAGGTTTTACACACTGTGCGGGTATCCATTTGATTAGGCCGTCCTTTTCCACTGCTGTGTACCCATGCTCAAACACCCTCAGTGACCACTCTGACTCCCCAGCTACCGCGCCCGGTTCCCTGATCTGGACCAAAGGATAGTTTTTCGTCGCCTGGGCTGGTATAAAATGTTTCCACAGGGGAGGTGTGGACTCATCGCCTCGAACAAAATGATTTAAGGTATACAAAGTGCATCACAAAAGAGCCTGTTGGCAGTCTATGGGTATTTTCCCTCTATGACCTTCCCCCTCCCCAAGCTGTTGGAGCTTTGCTTTCAGGGTGCGATGTGCACGTTCCACTATCGCTTGTCCTTGACTGTTATAAGGAAGGCCGTGTACTAATTTGATGTCCCACAATGCACACCATTCTTTTGTGCATCTAGCAACAAAACAAGGGCTGTTGTCTGTTTTGATCTCTTGTGGCTTCCCTAACAAGGCGATAACGCCTTCCCAATGAACAATAATGTGTCTGGCTGTTTATTGTGGAGCTAAAGGTGTCAATGGTTACTATGATACTTATTTGGTTTTAACAATTCACATGTTGTTACATCAGTTTGCCATATCTGATTGGAAGAGAGACCCCGTGGATTGACACCTGCCTCCCACAGTTGGCCTTTTTGACAGTAGGGACAAAGTGCCACTATGTTTTTTGCTTGTGACAGAGAAATATGACATGTTTTTGCTAAGGCTTTTGCTCCAAGGTGTAAAAAGGCATGTAAACTCTTTGCGGCGTCCAATGATGACACACTCCGTGCCGCTTGGTCAGCCTTATGATTGCCTTCTACAATCGGACCTGGTAGGGATTGGTGACTATTCACATGTGTAATAAAGGCCTGCCCTATGCGCTGTTGTAGAGCTTCATAAAGCAAGGTCGACACTTCCGTCTGCACAAATCCTACTGTTGTCATTTTGTGTACAAGTTTATAAACATATAAAGAGTCTGTAACAATATTAACAGGATTCTCTGCCTCTTGCTGGAGTGCCATTTGGACTGCTTTGGCCTCTAACCATTGTACAGATTTGTTAGTCTGAGTCCACATCCTCTTTTCTTGGTTTTGCAGCAGCACCTGCAACACTTATTTCAAGACTTTGTGAATTAAGGGTTAGGGAAACTTCAAAAAATGCAGCATATTCAAAATAGTTCCACAGAAGGCTAGAAACAATACAGCAGTTACAGTTACTAGTTAAAAGAGTAGGCTAATTTCACTACTTTGAGGGATATGACTAAATACTACAAAAATAAACAATAAGGAAAATACGGAATAACACACTTACTTAATGGGGTACTAACATTCAGATCCGCAATTGCTGGGGAACCCTGGATGCAGCGAGAATTTAGAGTACCCTTCCTCACAAACCGGAAATCCTACGCGATGCGTCCATCCGTAGGTGAGGCATCCAACATCGCTGCAAGCAGGTCCAGCCTCCAAATCAACAGGCCAAAATAACTGGCAATTTTCTTTGAGCGGAAACATCTGATTTCATCCTCCTGTTGGGTTCCACCCAGAGTCTGGCCACCACTCAAGGGGGAAAACCAAGGGAGTTTCTAATAAGGTTAAACACTTGGGGTCCTGCTTCTTGATACTGCTAAACAAGGAACTTAAATACACACATCCTTACAGCAATTCATCCTTATTAATAACTACATTTTATCTAAGCTACATCTTTTACTGGTATCTAATAAGTTTATATATTTCATCAAGGAGTTACAATTACTGTTAGCATTTTCTCTTAAAAAGGTTGGCAACCATAGTGTGATTAAGGACAGAGATATTTTGTCCTATTGCAGTTGCAAGCATTACCCATACATTCTGCTTAAATGATCAGCTGAAGAGATTGTGAACTGTTGGCACAGGGGCATCCATAGCACCCACCGCTGGCTCCTGAGTGTCCACCAAAAGCTGCCTCTCACACCTCAGGTGTGGTTACACACAGCTTGCTGGTAACCACTGGGACTGTGACCTGTGAAAATACAAGCATAACCTCTTCCCCAGGTTATTAAAGGATATGGTCCTTCCCAATTACCACTTTCCAGGACTTGAACCCTGCCCTGGACTTCTTGTTGATCTGGTATCTGCGACGAGAAGTGACGCAATATTGGTGGCACCTTTCATGATCAGTTTGGCAAACATTTCTGGACGAGTAGTGACCATCCTGTGTATTTGGTGTGACAAAAAAAAATCCATTCAATAATAACAAGAGGGTCACTAAGTGTTTCATCCCATTGAAACAGCAGAGCATAGGACTGCCCTGAAGGATTAAATAATATCAGTTGATACGAATGGCCAGGCACACCTCACCATGCTTGTCTTTCTGAGATGGCATTAGCTACCTGGTGGAGATCTTGTTTTGCTTTCTCTGTAAGTACTCTGGGTGATGTCAGCGAAGGATCTCCTCACAAAATATCAAACAAGCTATGCAGATCATCATTAGTTAGGCCCAACAACAGCTGTATCCAATTTATAGCTCGTAACAGTTTCTGTAAATCATTTAAAGTCTTAACATCAGTTTTAAGTTCAACCTGTTGTGGGACATTAGTCTGTTCACAAATTCTCCACTCCAGGTACTGCCATGGTGATGATCACTGTACCTTTTCAGGTGCTAATTGTCACCCCATTTGAGATACTGAGTCTTTGGGTAAAGCAAGAGCCTTTTCCATGATCTCCTGTGTTTCTGCTGCTATAAGGATGTCATCCATATAATGATATATAAAACAGTCTGGGAGACCTGTATTCTAATAGGGCTCAAAGCCTTTGCAACAAACCACTGACACATTGAGGGACTATTTTTCATGCCTTGTGGCAAAACAACACAGTGGTACTGTCTTGTAGGTTCACTAACATTAATACTGGGAACAGAAAAGTAAATTTAGTTGCATCATCTGGATGCAAGGGAATGGTAAATACCAATCCTTTAGATCAATTATTACAAGATGCCAGTTTCAGGGACTCATTGTTGGGGAGGGCATGCCTGGCTGTAATGTACCCATATCCTCCATGGCATCATTAATGCATCGGAGATCATGTAAAAGTCACCATTTACCACTTTTGTTTCAAATAATTAACACCAGCGAGTTCTAAGGACTGGTGGTAGGTACGAGATGTCCTGCACTTAATTGTTCCTGAATTAAATCATTAAGGTGGCACAACTGTTCCATTGGTGAGGGCCACTGACCCACCCACACAGGTGATTCTGTTTTCCAGGTTAGTTTCAGGGTGGGCTGTGCTGCAGTGGCAATTAAGACAAATTTGATCCAATTTGAGTTCCCCATTGAGCCATATAGTCACGACCCCATGATGTAGCAGGGGTTTCCAATATAAATGCATGAATATTTGCTACCCAGTTTACTGGGCTCCTTACGTGAATGAGATCTTTGCTTTGAAATGTTACAGCATGACCACCAACCCTGAAAAGCACTCGAGTTACCGAAGCTCACAGATATTACAGTCACATCCGCACCAGTATGTAAAATGCCTGTCAGTTCAACAGATTCTTCGGCTTTAGTGAGGTTACTTTTTATCAGAGGTCGACTTTGTCTCCCTGTCTGAGCTCAAAATGTTTGAGGGGTACATGCTGGTCCAAATCCTGAGTCACCCCAGCTGTAGTAAAATAAAGAAGCTGAGTAAGTCTGACCTCTGGTAAAACGAACAACCCCTGTAAGGTTGTAGATAATTTTTATGACAATACCCTTCTTAGATAGATGGTACAAGGGTGCACTCTCCCCACAGAGTATGCACCTAAATTCAAGACAACAATTAATACAGAATTACTGCCTCCTGCTAGAGGAGATATTTCACCTATGACACTTAAAACACTCAGCCCAAACAAACAGGCAGCACCAGTGACCCAGCAGGCGGGCACTAAGGTGCTCTGTCAGAGAACTCCACACTCCTCAGCTGCAGCTGGGCTGCGTCTCATGCACGCAAAGCAATCACACAAGGAGGTCTCTCACACTTATTACTCACACAACATAAAATAATAAACGCTGCAAACATCAAAACACTGTTAAGAATATATAAAGCCATTGCTTATTGATTATGTGGTCTTGGCAGACAAGGGACGTTGCATTCCAGCATCAGCACCTTCTGTAAAAACTGCCGCTCCTGGCGTTGGAGGGGGGGGCTTGGGAAGGCCCAGGGCCGCCGCCGTCAACTCCGCGCTTGCAGGCCAATCACCCTCTTGATCATGTGCTGTTCTCGCGGTAGCATCTTCTCGCAGTTCAGTACTTTTCCACAGTTTAGTGTTGCAGCTGTCTGTTGTTTTTCCCTGCCACCTTGGCATAGCTCAACAGCCTCTTATCTTTCTTTCAAGGCCTGTTTTTCATCAAAGCCTAGCACTTTCTCACAGGCTGTGCAAGGTTGACAGGCCAATGCCTCCCACATCTCCGCCCCCCAACGCTGCATGTCTGCCTTCCATTTTTCTGCTAGTTCTCCCCTATGCACCTCGGTTTCCCCCTCCCCATCGTCGGAGCTCACTGAGTGCTCCTCCGGGGGTCCGCCCCATTGTCGGAGCTCGCTGAGTGCTCCTCCGGGGTAGCATTCATCACTGCATTTGCCTGCCCCCAAGCCATTAAATGCTCCGGCTTTCCTAACTTTTCCTGCTCTGCTAACTCCGCCTCTATTCGCGGCCAGAGCTCTGGCTTCATACCGTCTATCGGCTCTGCTAAAACGCCGAGCCTTATCAACCTTTGTAGCATTGCTTTTAATGTTCTCGACTTCACAGAAGTCTTATTTTGTTTACCCCATCTTTTCAGTACCTTAACTGTGACATCTATGGCGCGCCGCGGAGTCTCTCGTCCTGCATAGAGCTCCTCACCTCCTGCTGTGCACCGCCGACTGCCACAGCTTATCTTTTCCCAAAATCATGTAGTAAATCACGTCGCGGTCACCATTTGTTGCTGTTAGCTCTGCCTCTTTGAACCTGCCTCTCCACGTGTCAGTGGCGCTCAGGTCGCAGAGACTAACACTGCAACACCGCAATTAGCCTGCCTCATTAAACCTGCCAATCCACATATCAGTGGCGCTCAGATCGCAGACTAATGCCGCAGGAGGTTAAGACCTTCACGGGGACATCAGTACAAACACCAACATGATGGATACAAAATGTCCGTTTATTAAACTGTGTATCTCACCTATATACGTTCACCAAGTACCTCCTTCGTGGGTGTGCCCTTAACATTACAAGCCTATCCATCACCTTACCTCGTAACAAGGGAGGGCTACAGCTATTCCTTCCGTACATCGCGAGATCTTCCGAACGCCACTCCCTACACTTCTATACACAAAGAAGAGAGATGAAAACTCCAGAGGTTTATTTCTTTGTCAGAAATGCCTTTCTTAATACATACTGAAGAGAGACATATCTCGTGATAAATTCTTAGATGATTTTAATAGAAATATGGTTTCTACTACGGGAGTAACTGGGAAATATCATGCAAAAATGAAAATTCTCTGGACAACATTAAACCTTTCACTAGCAATTTTTGTGTGTGAAAAAGAAACCAAAAGGATGTGAAGCACTTTGACAGCTGAAGAAGCAACACTGAGTCTGATGCTGATTTCATTAACAACTTCTATAGAAAAAGCCAATGTTCTGAGTAAGAACAGAACTTCATGAGGTGTGTCTTGTAAAAAGTGGCGTTATTTTTAATGATAGGTTTGGTATGATTTACTAATCCTGAACTTTCAATCATCTGTTCATTTCCCTGCCAAGACTCAGAAAAGCATCTCTTCCCCTGCACCTAACTTCAGAGCTACCCACAGAAAAGATATGTTCATGTTATTGATCTGTTGTACACTCTCTAGAAAGTAGCAGCATGAAAAGTAGCATGAGTATAATACTCTTCAGGCATTTAACAAGAAGGAAGGAGGGAAAAAGGAAAAATACAATTTGCTTCACATCAAGTGGACAGTTTCTGCACAGTGAAAGTGGCTAGTAAATTAGACAGGAATTAGCATCAGAGACTATTCAAACTTTTAAAATACAAAAAAGTTTATAAAAATGTCAATTTAGTCAGTCCTTTCTTGATCTTCACTGATCACCTAGCTAGTTTTTAAATGTCTGTTGTATCAAAGTACCTATTTGAGTTACCTAAATATCCATCAGCAACTAAGAAAATAACCTATTTTAAATCTGAAAGGACCTTCAAAACAAATTGCGTTTTTCATTGTGGCCTACATGAGATACCTTCGTCAGTTTTCAAAATTATGTGCAAGTGTGACATTTAGTTACTTTTTTATATGAGCAACAACCCCAGCATAAACAAATTAAATCAACAAAATATCCCTTACTATTCCAACTTACTTCATTTGTGAAATCAGAATAAACTGTATTTAAAAAACACACTCCTCTGCTAGTATAAACTTGGTACAGTAAGAAGTGCTTCTAATACAGATATTCCTGTGAAAGAGATATACCATCAAATCCTCCCTAGAACAGACAACACAAACTTCAAACCCTCAATATTTTGTTCTTTAAATTATGCACTTGCTAAGTGTGATCTTAACACTAATATAAAAAGGGTCATGTTTTCAAAAATGCAAGGGGCAAAAAGACACTGCTGATCTGTCTGCATTTACTGTGATTGTACATCTGTATCTGGCATTAGGACTCATCAAAATTCCAAATGTATTTTATTATGCTTATTTTTATTAGATTTTAATAAAATCTGTTCCATATATCATACAAATATAATGAAAACAACTTTTATATCAAAACCTTGAAGACTGAATATATGGTACTTACTACTTACTCCTGTATGAAAGGAAGCATAAGCTAAAGTAGAACCCCAAACATTCTGTGTTCTTCTCTTTTTCCTGTACAGTGTAATCAGTCCCTTATTTATACGGCACATTGTATTACTTCTTTATATGAAAATACTTAAAATTACAGTGTTACAGTTTTGACTAATTGCATTAAGTCTTTTCCATGTCTATCTTTATTTACAGTACTACTGGAATTAACTACCAAATTTCTTCCTCTTAAATAATCTCAGATGGAACCTACATATACAAAAATCAAATTAGTTCTCCCTTTTTTAGAGTTGATATACTTTAAAACTTCTCTTATATTAGATTCATTCTAATATTTATCATTAATTTCATCTTAACTTTCGTTTGCTTACTTTTAACTAATATTCAGTGCTAGCATACAAAGAATTAAATGGTAATTTTTAATTTGTGAAGAAAAAAATACAAAATAAGCATTACATATGTATTAAGTAACAAAGTCTGACCCAAAGATATTACTCACATCAAAACTTTCGCTGCACTTCAGCAGTTTTTGCTTATGCAAGAGCTGGAGAATTTGGCTTAAAGTAGCAAATAATGAATTATTTTCATTTCATATGGTTGTGGATTAACCCTGGTATGCAGCTAAGCACCCCACAGCTGCTTACTCCCACACAGTGTAAATGTAAATTTGAACAAGGGTTGGGGAGAGTATTGGAAGGGTACAAATGAGAAAACTTGTGGATTGAGGTAAAGACAGTTTATTAGGTAAAGCAAAAGCTGTGTATATAACCAAAGCAAAACAAGGAATGAATTCACTTCTTCCCATTGACCAGCAGATGTTCAGCCAGGAACAGGAAAGCAGGTCTTCAATCATGCATATTCACTACTTGGGAAGATAAATGCTATAACTCTGAATGCCCCTGCTTACTTCTTCTTCTCTTCGCAGCTTTTATTGCTGAGTATGACATCATATGGTATGCAATATCCCTTCAGTCAGCTGGGGTCAGCTGTCTTGGCTGTGTCTTGTTCCAACTTGTTGTGCACCCCCAGCCTGCTGGCTGCAGGGAAGTGTGAGAAGCAGAAAAAGCCCTGATGCCGTTCAAGCACTGCTCAAGCTAAAACACCCCTGTGTTGTCAACAGTGGTCATAGTACCAGAGGCTGCTATGAAGAAAATTAACTCTATCCCAGCCAAAACCAGTACATATATTCACAGAGAAATTCAACTCCTGTAAATAACTTAACCAAACCAGAATTAATGTTAGTGCATGAAAGTAATAGAACAACTATAGGGAACAAAAGTGTCACAATTACAATACTAAAATCATTATGACTTTATGCTGCTAAATTGAAAAGGCTAGTATTTATCTTACTCTTTATTTTAAAGGAGGAAGTCATTAGAATGCTATTTTTTGAAAATTTCATTAATTTAAAAATGCACTGTCTTGGATTTATGACATTTTTATCAATGAAATTTCAGACATGTTTTCTCCATTTTTTTTAGAATTTTAACAAAAGAAATTGTCCCTTGTTGCTCTTCTGACACACAGGTTAAATATACTGGGCCACAATCAGTTCATATTTTTAACTAGCAGTCAGTGTGACATCACTGGGACTAACAGAGTAAAATAATCAGGAGCCTTTGGCCTGTTGTCCAAATACTTAATTTCCTTTTCAATATTGTAATAATTTTTTGGGGAACCTTTCAAAGACAGATGCAGATGTGTTGGATTTTATCAAGAGGGATTAAACACAAATATTCATGGAATACACTCTAAAAGAGATAAAAGGCAGAGAAGAAAGAATTAACTAGATGTCTTTGTTAGAGAGGAATGTTGCAATGCTTACAGAAAGTTACAGGAATCTTTTAGGTGAATAAATAAATGTGTAGAAACTACCCAGATAAATGCATTCCAAGGAAAGTAGAATTAAAGGCAAAGACTTAACATTCTAGCAATGCAAAATAGCTCTTCCAGAAGATTGATCTTATCCATGGTGATTCACCAAGCAAAGAAAGATATTGATGCAGTACCACAGCTGCTTACATTGTAACAAAGAACAATTAATCATAATTTTGTATAACAACTGTAACATTAATCTGAACAGTTTTAGTCAATGGCAGGACTATTGCTAGAACTTGCTTCTATAAGTATTACCAGAAAGAAGAAAATGAGGGTTAGTATATAAAATAGGTTTATCATGACTAAAAGGTAGTCTTCAAGCATTTCATATTAAAATCAATGCTTCTGTCTTCACAAGGGAATTTACCATGTTTTGATTGGAAAATTTACAAAAGAATTTTCTTAGAGCTGTACTGAAACGTTCCAGGTAATTTACATGAGATATAGTGCTTGTCACTCTTTAAATGTATGTTTTGTGTTTTCAAATGTCAGAAACAGCTGATGTTAATAATAAACTTCAGAGGAGCATTGATTAACAGGAGAAGGTATTAATTTCAACATACAGTTATCTAAGAGCAACTAAGCAGACATGGAAGTTGCTGTGATTCAATAATCCTGATTTTGCTATAACTTCCAGCTCATGAAAATACAGAAAAGGAGCCTTTGAAACAACTGAACAGATGGATCTACAATTAAAAACCCTGTGAATTCCATACGGTAATCTTTATGAAAATTACTTTGGAAAGAGACACTGTTTGTTGCTTCTTATGGATGGGGAATTTGATGCAGGGTTTTAAAGGGCATTCCGGATAGATATCAGGCCAGTATTCCTTGTGAATATAACATTCTTCTTTTTAGCAGTAATATGACTTGGATAAACAAGAATGTAATATGTAGTCATACTTTATGGTCATGTTGGTACATTTCTTGACACTGAAGTGTCTTGAATGTTGAGAGATTGAGGTTTGGTTTAATTTCACCGAGTATTTTTATCTGTAGTCCATATGATGACACAAACTGATGGCAAAATTTGTAGGAAGCACAAAGTTTACTTGAATAGCAATTATGAGGAGCACAGGATATGGTTTCAGAATAGTTGCAGTTAATTTAAATGTCACCAGGTATGTCTTAATACAGCCAGATTTGATTAAATATATCTCTGAATAAAGAGTTCTGTCTAAAAATAAAGACATTCATGATTAGAAGGAAGTAAATAGAAGGAGCACATTACTGCAGTTAACCACCTCATTAAAAACTCTTGATTTTCTAGTGGCAAATATAGTTAAATATTAAAGAGCTTATTAGAGACCATGCTGTACTGTCTGTTGCTTGGAGTTTTAAAGACAAAGCAAGATCTCTTTCTAAAAGTTTCTAGAAAAAAATGTACTGTATATATGCACTGTAAATCAGATAGGAGTAACCGAATTCTTTATGAAAATATGGGAAAGAAATGGACACAGCATCTATCACTTTCAAGATATCCCTAACAAAATATTTCCTGACAGACAGCTGTAAGGTTCTGAAGATATTAAAAGATATTAAAAGATGTCTAAAGACATTAACCCACAACTTCCTCTGTAATGTTTTCCAGGATTTAATTATCCTTACAGCCAGACAATCTTGCTCTGAAAGTTGATCTAAGTATTTCATGGTAAATTTACTGTTTTCTAGGTCCTTGTCCTTCTGAATATGAAGAATTTACTTTCCTACTTCTTTGCATCTTTACATAGTTTGTTCTATTACCTTTAGAACATAAGAATAATTATAGTTACCTCATTATTATAAACACCTGAAGCATTGTAGGTACTTCCCAGGCATTTAATCAGCTGATCGCTTTAATTCTTAGTTGTATCATAATATCAACAAATTAATAAATATACATGACATGTTTCACAATCTAACCAAAAGACCGGAAAATCTCTGTTTTGCTTATATTCAAAGCCTAATGAGATTATACCAAAAGCAATGCAGATTATTATTTAATTGTTTGCTTCTAATTGTACATCAAAATATGGGGAGTTTTATTCTAATAAAAGCTAATAAAATCTATTCTAATAAAGTACTAACAGAATCTGGTTGGGATGGAATTTATTGTCTTCATAGCAGCCTGTGTGGTACTGTTTTAGATTTGTGACCAAGATACTGTTCATGACACACTGATGTTTTAGCTATTGGCAAACAGTACTTGCATAGTGGTTAAAACTTCTGTGCTTCTCGCTCTGCCCACCCCAGAGAGTAGGCCAGGAGTGGGCAAGAGGTTGGGAGGGGACACAGCCAATATTGACACCAACTGATCAGATATTCCATACCATATATTGTCATGCTCAGCAATAAAACTGGGGGGTAGTTTTTCCAAGGTAGCTGTTGCTCTGAGACTTGATGGGGATCGGTCTGCTGGTGGCAGGTGGTGAGTGATTGCTTTTACATCACTTCAGTTTTGGGTTTTTTTTCCTTCACTTATGAAACTGTATTTATGACTCTTTTTTTTTTTTTTTCCTCAACTTTTGCCTTTCCTATCCTCTCCCCCATTTCACTGGGATGTGGGGGGAGTAATATGTATAATATATAACAGTAATAGTAATAAACATGATACATAATAACGATAGGTATAAACATATAAATAATGGACTTCTATAATAATATCATGTTACATTACATTATGCTGAATACTTGTATTTTCTGTAGAATGCGTAATTCTTCAGGAAGCTATTTTAGCAACCAGAACACATAATACTGTAATAGTATTATTAACTGCTCTTTGATGTACAGAAGAAAGACTGGGAAGATACATAAATAAAAGAATATATAGGTTTTGCTGTTTCCATGAATTTAAGCAGTTCACAAATTTAGAGTCTTATTATATAGAGGATTAACTGTTTGCTATGTGACCAATTTTCAAATAAATTAAAGAGTACTAGGAAAACAAACTTGACTTTGCAAAGAAAGGATGTTAGCAGAGCTAGCAAGAATTACTCCTCACAGATGGAAAATTTAGCAGTTTGAGTAAAACAGGGCAACACATAAAATTAAAAATACAATTGAGCCATGAAGATAAAACATACACCAACCACAGATAATTTATCTGCTCCCAGTAACTGTGTCACCCTCAGTAAGTTTGCAGACAACACCAAGTTGAGTGGGAGTATTGATCTGCTCAAGGGTAGGGAGGCTCTGCAGAGAGATCTGCATAGGCTGGAGCAATGAGCTAAGGCCAACTGGATGAGCTTCAATAAGGCCAAATGCCGGGTTCTGCACTTGGGCCACAACAACGCCCAGCAGTGCTACAGGGTTGGGGAGGAGTGGCTGGAGAGCTGCCAGTCAGAGAGAGACCTGGGGGTGTTGATTGATAGCTGGATGAACATGATCCAGCAGTGTGCCCAGGTGGCCAAGAAGGCCAATGGTATCCTGGCTTGTATCAGAAACAGCGTGGCCAGCAGGGACAGGGAAGTGATCTTGCCCCCTGTAGTCGGCACTGGTGAGGCCGCACCTCGATTCTTGTGTTAAGTTTTGGGCCCCTCACTACAAAAAGAACATTGAATTACTCAAGTGTGTCCAGAGAAGGGCAACAAAGCTGGTGAAGGGTCTGGAGGACAGGTTTTATGAGGAGCGGCTGAGGGAACTGGGGTTGTTTAGTTTGGAGAAGAGGAGGCTGAGGGGAGAACTCATTGCCCTCTACATCTACCTACTCTTTAACCAAGTAACGAGCGATAAGACAAGAGGTAATGGCCTCAAGTTGCACCAGGGAAGATTTACACTAGATATTAGGAAGTATTTCTTTACAGAATGGGTTGTTAGGTGTTGGAATGGGCTGCCCAGGGAGGTGGTGGAGTCCCCATCCCTGGAGGTGTTTAAGAGTAGGGTCGACATAGCACTGAGGGATATGGTGTAGTTGGAAACCGTCAGTGCTAGGTTAACGGTTGGACTGGATGATCTTCAAGGTCCTTTCCAACCTAGATGATTCTGTGATTCTGTGAATATTTTGCTAATTCATACCACAGAAGAAAAGCCAGCTTGCAAATAATAAAAATAACACTCTTGCAACAGCACGTTGCTCTGCACAAACTAAAAAATTACCTGAAAAAAACTTTCAAGCAGGAAGGTAATAGTAAATTTGAATACAAGTTCAACAATAAATCATAAACATAAGTCTTAATCTTCTAGAAAAATTTTGTAGTATAAGATCTTACTAGTACTTACAGCAGCCAAAGCAACCTGACCTGAACACGCCTCTGGAATGACCTACCGAAAGTACAACTAAGTACAATCACATCTGATTCAAGATATCTACACTATCTAGTAGATCCATTCCCACTTGACTAGAACCACATATTTTTCTTTAGTTGATTGTATTTATTTTATTTCAAGGTGTTGAAATCCCAGATTGGATCCATATGCATTGGCAGTCAAATATATGGGTTATAGCAGTAGACCCTCTGTCCCAATCCAATATCAGGGAAGGTTCTTAAACAATCCCAAGAGGAAGATTAAGACGCAAATGAGTTCAGATGCCGCACAAACCTTGTAAGCTTTATTTCACAAAATAACTGATAATAACAATAGGACAGAAGGAAGAAGAGAGGAAAAGTCAGAATACCTAAGCAAGCAAACAAAAGAGATGCAGCAATACTAGTTACCACCACCACGAGTCTAGTGGCATCCCATTGGTCTCGTCCCGGTGCAGGTGATGGGGCGTCCCACAGGTGATGGAGAATCCTTTGTAGGCGATGGGGGGAATCCCACCACAAAAGAGCATGAAGTCCCTTTTATCCAGTCCCCACCATCAGTTTGCACGTTGCTACAGAGCTTATTTGCATATTCGCTGCCCCATGTTCCCCCATGTGAGCATGCCCAGGTGTCCACAGTGGTCGTACTGGGGAGGGGTCAGGGTTGACACCTTCAGCCTCCGCATGTCCCCCTCAAACCCCGACCCTGCGTGCACATGCAGCTTGATGTATGTTGTTCTAGCTCTAAGCAGATTTTGTCCTCACAGCAGAGGCAAGCAAGAGCTGGGTGGTGCTGGCAGTCCCTGTGGCTAGTTCACACTGCAGGAAGCTGCATATGACTGGCCCAAGGGAGTGTCAGAGACCAGAGTGTGTAAGCAGGGAATGGTGTTGACTGGGAGGCTCATCACCAGTTAGCTTGGAAGGGCATGTGAGAAGGGCAGCACACTCAGACAGTTGTCGGGCTGCTGCCTGCTCTGTTCATCCCACCTAGCTGGTGGCTGTGCAAGCCTAGCCAGAAGCTTGAGGTCTCCAGACTGTGACCTGCTGAAAGAAAATAGTATCCCCCTGACAAAACTGCAAGTCTGAGGCTGAAACCCAAACAGAAACACTACAGCTTCCCTACACTGTTATCTCCACCCAAACAGACCTCCTAAGGATTGAAATAGTCCAGACTAGGTTTCATGGACTTCAAGCACCTGGAAATTCCCCTACCACCTAAAGGAAGCAGTGGATGTCATAGCTGCAAGTGGGCCCAGCCAGAAAAGCTCTTCAGACAAGTAGTCATGTTACATGTGTAGCTCGACAGGCAGCACAATATCCAGAAATGTTGAGTGGGAGTTTGATACCTGGTACTGTGGGCCATGCCAGACTGAGAAACAGCCCTGCCTTAAGGCTTTGCATCAGGAAGGTAAGCATTAATTCAACTGTGAGCTGACACAAGTAACTCCTTAAATGGAATAGACTGGACAGAAGAAGGAACCTTCCCCCATCCCTTGCAGAGACCCTACATAGCATTACACAATGCTCTGGCGTTGGAGAATGAAGAGCACATGAGTAATTGACAGGATCCAGGAGAAAACAAACATTCAAATCTAATCTGACCACCCACATTAGAACCAGTGCCACCAGAAAAGCATGTAAAGTATAAAAAATTAGAGATTACTTACTGAGAGGCATCAAAGCACCCATTTGCCATCCAGACAATTTCTCTAGAGAAGTTTACTGCCTGCAAGGAGCTCACATTCCCAACGTCACTCAGAGGCTATCAAGTCTGGTGAACCCTACAGATTATTATCTGCACCTACTATTTTACATAGTGTAAAATGATACTTGATGATACCTAAAATGGTCACAAGAGACTATATGTCCCTCAGAGAAAAGTTAAAAGATCTGGAGCACAGGTGGTGTTCTTTGTCCTGGTCAGAGGAAGGAGTTTAGGAAGGAAGAGATTAATTGAACAGGTGAATGCCTGGCTATGAGAATGATGCTATACTCAAGGTTTCAGCTTCTATGATCACGCATCCACCTTTGGGAAACTGGGTCTGTTGTGAGCTGAAGGGATCACAGAGTCACAGAATCACAGAATCGTCTAGGTTGGAAAAGACCTTGAAGGTCATCCAGTCCAACCATTAACCCAACATTGACAGTTCCCAACTACACCATATCCCTCAGTGCTATGTCGACCCTACTCTTAAACACCTCCTGGGATGGAGACTCCACCACCTCCCTGGGCAGCCCATTCCAACACCTAACAACCCATTCTGTAAAAAAATGCTTCCTTATATCTAGTGTAAACCTTCCCTGGTGCAACTTGAGGCCATTACTTCTTGTCCTATCACTTACTACTTGGTTAAAGAGACTCATCCCCAGTTCTCTGCAACCTCCTGTTGGGTAGCTGTAGAGGGTGATGAGGTCTCCCCTCAGCCTCCTCTTCTCCAAACTAAACAGCCCCAGTTCCCTCAGCCGCTCCTCATAAAACCTGTCCTCCAGACCCTTCACCAGCTTCGTTGCCCTTCTTTGGACACACTTGAGTAATTCAATGTCCTTTTTGTAGTGAGGGGCCCAAAACTGAACACAGTCATTGAGGTGCGGCCTCACCAGTGCCGAGTACATGGGTAAGATCACTTCCCCGTCCCTGCTGGCCACGCTATTTCTGATGCAAGCCAGGATGCCATTGGCTTTCTTGGCCACCTAGACACACTGCTGGCTCACGTTCATCCGGCTATCAATCAACACCCCCAGGTCTCTCTCTGACTGGCAGCTCTCCAGCCACTCCTCCCCAACCCTGTAGCACTGCTGGGCGTTGTTGTGGCCAGATGCATCTGACCAAGTGGGGCTAGAGGGTCTTCACAAACAAGCTGGCCAGAGCTCGACTAGATTTAGCGGAGGAAGGCAAAGGAGTTTTGAGCAACAGAGAAGAGCAAGGGGCTGCTGATGTATTAGGAACCAACATGGAAACACCTTTGAAATGCCTCAAAGGAATTAGGGCATGTTCATTTAAAAAGGTTAAACACTTCATAAGCAAGGTGAAGTGCCTCTGTACCAATGCATGCAGCACAGGTAACAAAGAGGAAGAGCTGGAAGCCACTGCAGCTAGAATGCTATGGTTTAATCTCTATCACTGAAATGGCTAGAATGCTGCAATTGATAGCTATAAACTGTACAGAAGGGACAGGCAAGGAAGGAGGGGTGGGGGTTTGGTCTCTGTGTAAAAAAATGATTGGTTGCATAGAGCTGCCTTGAAAAACAGTAATGAACAGGTTGGGAGCCTATAGGTAAAAATTAGGGACCAAGCCAACAAAGGCAACCTCAGAATTAGTGTTTACTATGGGCCACCCAATCAAGGGGAGAATGTCAATGAAACTTTCTGTCCTGATCCAATGTTGGAGAGGTTTTGATATGATCCCAAGAGTGAGATTAAGACACAAACAAGGTCAAATGCCTTATACCCACAATAACTTTTATTATCAACAGTGAAGAGTAGTAGCAATAGGACAGAATAGAAGGAAAAGACAGAAATCAAGAAAGCATCCAGAGTTGCAAGAATAGTCACCACCATGGATCCAGTGGCATCCCATTGGTCCTCAATCTTCAGGTCTGCGGTAGTGGGTGCACATGCTGGCTAGTTTCCAGGGTCTTTTATAGGTTATAGTCCAGCCGGCGGGAAAGCCAGCACATGCACAGATGCCTCATGCGCTGTCCACGCACCTCAGGTCTTGTCTATCACGCAGCTTTTGCATGACTATCGTTGGAAAACAGCGCAGCCTCCTGGTGTGCAACCGGTGTAGCTCCTGGCAACAGTTAGCACTCGGTTCTGGTGGTGCTGGATAGGCAGAGGGAAGGTCTGCTGCTCCAGCAAGCTGCACGTTTCCTTGCAAGCTGAGGTGCCACCAGGCCTCGCAACTCCACTGTGTCTAATCAGGTAAGCACACACACAAGCAAGCTTTGAGACAATCACTTAACATTCCAGACTCTCACATGTTCTTACCTCAGCTATGGGAAGCATCACACTCAGAGGCTCTGATCAGGATTCAACCACTCTGACATCTTCTGGAAAGGTAGCAGAGCAAGCTATAACCAGTCCAGGAGACTCTTGGAGTGCATTGAGGATGATTTCTTAATCCAGGTGACAGATAGCCCAACGAAAGGAGAAGCATTAATAGACCTTTTGCTTACCAATACAGATTAACTAATTAGAGAGGACAACATTGGTACCAGCCTGGGCTGCAGCAGTGATCATACCCTGGTGGAACTCAAAATCTTGAGGGATTTGGGCCAGGTGAAGAGTCTCAGCACTGAATTTTAGGAAAGCAAATTTTCAGTTGTTTAAGGAATTAGTTTCCCCTAGGAAACTGCCCTCACAGGTAAAGGAGCTGAACAGAGCTGACAGTTCTTTAAGGATATTATTCTTAGAGCACAAGAGCTTACAATTCCCATATGTAAGAAATGAGACAGAGAAGGCAGAATACCTGCATGGCTGAGTAAGGACATCCTGGTCAAACTACAGTGTAGGAAGGAAATGCACAGGCAATGGAACTAGGAACATATATCCTGGGAAAAATACAGGGATGCTGCCCATATGTGTAGGGGTGGGATCAAGAAAAGTAAGCATCGTTTGAGCTGAATTTGGCAAGGAAAGTGAAGAATAGTAACAAGGGCTTCTACAGGCACATTGGACAGAAAGATAAGATTAAAGAAAATGTAACCCTCTTGATAAATAAGACAGGAGAACTAGTGACAGCTGACATGGAGAAGTCTGAGGTACTCAAAAATTTTTTACTTCAGCTTTCACTGGCAATCTCTCTTCTCAAATCTCTCAAGCTCTCAAACCTCAAGCCAGGGACTGGGGGTGTGGCAGGTGCATCCGCCTAATGAAAGCAGAGCTTCTTGGCTGCTGAAGTGTGGCAGCTTCTGGTTGGTTATCTTTGTTCTCAAGATCTCGTGGTAGTTGGGACCTTTGGCCAATGGGAGCCGCTATTGACTACAGGTCAGATTCGGCCTGGGTATAAATGGAGTCCCCTGGGGGAGCCATTTTGAGCTTGTCCCCTGGAGCAGCACGTTGCTGTTGTGGACTCTCCCCTTGGGCCAGGACGCTGCCCAAGGAAACTCCTTGAGATACCTTGGGTCAGGATGCTGCCCTGAGCAGGCCCTCAAGGTTGAGAGCTCTCACTTATCAGGTGAGTGATAAAGCGTTTTGCGTTGCCGTTAAACCCTAGGGAGTGAGGCTTTGTTCTGCATTTTGGATTGCCATTAAACCCTAGGGAGTGGGGCTTTGTTCTGCATTTTGGGTTGTCGTTAAACCCCATAGAGTTCTTTGTGAAGCATTTTGGGTTGCTGTTAAACCCTAGAAAGTTGTTCTGTTTTCCTCTCACAGACATTCAAACCTGTAATTTACGGAGAGCTAGAATAATATATTTTTTTTTTTTTAAATTTTTGGTGGTTCATTGTTTATTTGAGAGCCTGCATAACAGGGGGAACAAAGTCCCTTGCATTATTTGAGAAGATCATGTTTGAGACCACCTGAGTAACCTGAACATACAGAAGTCCATAGGACTCTATGAGATGCATTCTATGGTCCTGGGAGAATTGGCAGATGTTGTCTACTAAGCCACTGGCCATCATACTGGAAAAGTCATGGTTTCCAGGTGAAGACCCAGTGACTGGAAAAAAGGGAATATCATGCCCATTTTTAGAAAGGGTAATGAGGAGGAACGTGAGGACTACCAACCGGTCAGCCTGTGTCGTATGATGGTATTCAGGATGAGCTGCTCCATCAGCTTCCCAGGCACCAACGTCAAGCTGACAGGCCTGTAATTTCCTGGATCATCCTTCCCACCCTTCTTATAGATGGGCATCACATTGGCCAGTTTCCAATCTGTCGGGACCCCCCCAGTCAGCCAGGACTGCTGGTAAATGATGGAAAGCGGCTTGGCGAGCACCCCAGCCAGCTCCTTCAGCACCCTTGGGTGTATCCCATCTGGTCCCATAGACTTCTGTGTGTCTATGTGATGAAGTAGGTCCCTGACTGTCTCCTCCTGGATTGTGGGGGGGTCGTTCACCCAGTCTCTGTCCTCTGGCTGAGGAGGCTGGATTCCCTCAATACAACTAGTCTTGTTATTAAAGACTGAGGCAAAGAAGGCATTAAGGACCTCAGCCTTCTCCTCATCACTTGTTACCATGTTTCCTCCTACATCTAGCAGGTGATGGATACTCTCCCTGGTCTTTCTTTTGCTACTGACATACTTATAGAAACATTTCTTGTCATCCTTGATTGCTGAAGCCAGAATAATTTCCAGCTGGGCTTTAGACCTCCTGATTTCTGCCCTGCATAGCCTCACAGCATCTTTGTAATCACTGTGAGTGGCTAGCCCCTTCTTCCAAAGGCTGTAAACTTTCCTTTTCTCCCTGAGTTGCAGCCAAAACTCCCTGTTCAGCCAGGGTGGTCTTCTCTGGTGCCGGCTTCTCTTACAGCACCTGGGGACTGCCTGCTCCTGAGCCATTAAGACTTCCTTCTTAAAGAGCGCCCAGCCTTCCTGGACCCCTATACCCTTCAGGATCGTCTCCCAAGGGATCCTTTCAAGCAGGTGTAAGAGTCGGTCAGAAGATCAGCATTGTCTCAACATTGTCATCAGGGACATGGACAGTGAGGATCCCGACAACGGCCTGTTTGGAGCACAGTTGCTGATCCCTGGAGTGGAATGTGGTGCAAAGGCTCCTGAACGCAGAACTGTGTGGCACAGTCAGTGCTGTGCTGTTGTCATGAGTACTGAACCGTGTGGTGCAGGCAGTGCAGTGCTGTTCTTTGGTGCCTGAGCCGTGTAGTACAAAGAGTGTTGTGCTATTTTTCAGTACCTGGGCCTAGCCAGAGCTGTTAGAGATAATTGCATAGCCATTGTCAAAAAAGATGGATCGCGACTGTTGCCATAACATCGATGAAGAAATCATGAACCTTAGACGAACTTTGTTTCATTATAATACCAAAACACACCTCCTGGTTGAAGGTTACCCGCCTCCAAGACTGACCACGCCTCAGACACTCCTCCCTGTGCATGCGCGGTAGCCTTGCTCAAGAAGGGTGGAGACCCCTGAGGCAGAGGTGGAGCAAGGTGTGTTACTGAGCATAAAAGATGACTTCTGGACAACGAAAATAGGAAGCTTCCCCACCAAGGACCACGACGATCGACAACGCAGCATCAGCTGGACCCGGGACCGTTAGGATGTCGTGAGATCAGTGGTGGTAGCTATAACCTCTCTCCCTCCTCTCTCTAAACTTAACTTTACTTTTCTCCTTTCTTTCACCCATCTCTAACTATCGCATGCCTCTTCACAGGCAACACAATAAAGTTTCACTGTTTGATTACTGCTCTCCCCTTTGGTGTTGGTCACCTTAATTTTGCACTTTTGAGATCGTAGCAAATGAACCATCACGAGTCCACCGAGTGGACCGTGACAGCAGGTGCCTAAACAAGACAAAGTCAGCCCTTTGGAAGTCCAGGATGTCAGTTCTACTTAGCCCTCTCTTGGTCTCTCTAAGAATAGAGAACTCTATTATTTCATGATCGCTGTGCCCTAGTCGTCGTCTGACCACCACATCATGCACCAGTCCTTCTCTGTTCACAAAGAAGAGATCCAGCAGGGCACCTTCTCTGGTCAGTTCTCTCACCAGCTGCACCAGGAAGTTATCTTCCACACATTCCAGGAATCCCCGAGACTGGTCCCACTCTGCTGTGTTGTATTTCCAGCAGATGTCTGGGAAGTTAAAGTCTCCCACAAGAACAAGGGCAAGCGATCGTGAGATTTCTCCTAAGTGCCTATAGAATATTTCATCCACCTCTCTGTCCTGGGTGGGTGGCCTATAGTAGACTCCTACTACAACATCTGCCCTGTTGGCCTTCCCCCTGATTCTAACTCAAAGACACTCCACCCTGTCTTCACTACACTTGTACTCAAAGCAATCATAACAGTCTCTAACATACAGCACCACCCCACCACCTCTCCTTCCTTGCCTGTCCCTCCTAAAGAGCTTGTAGCCATCAACTGGCGCACTCCAGTCATGGGAGACATCCCACCATGTCTCTGTAATAGCCATGACATCATAATTTTCCTGTTTCATCATGGCTTCAAGTTCCTCCTGTTTGTTACCCATGCTGTGTGCATTGGTATACATGCACTTCAGATGGGCTGATGTTTTTCCCCCTTGCCCCTTCAAATCTAGTTTAAAGCTCTGTCAATGAGCCCAGCTAACTCATTCCCCAAGATCCTCTTCCCCCTCTGGGACAGGTGCTTCCCATCCAATGCCCAAAGGTCTGGCATCCTGTATACCAACCCATGATTGAAAAATCCAAAGCCCTGCTGGTAAAACGAGTCCTGGATCCACAAGGGGTTCATCTATTGAGTTCTCCGGTATTCTTCTTCATCCATCCCCCCAACTGAAGGGATGGAGGAGAACACAGTTTGTGTCCCCGTCCCCTTAATCACTTTCCCCAAGGCCCTGAAATCTCTCTTCATTGTTTTAGGACTTCTCCTGGTAATGTCGTAACTACCTATCTGAAAAATCAGGAATGGGTAGTAGTCCTTGGGTCTCACTAGAGCAGGGAGTTTTGCTTTGAGGTCCTTGATGCGGGCACCAGGGAGGCAGCAGACTTCCCTATGAAGGGGGTCCGGTCTGCTTATGGGGCCTTCGATACCCCTCAGAATGGAGTCACCCACTACAATGACTCTTCTGGGGTTCTTTTTAGAACTGGTTTTAATACCTGGTCTAGAATAACCAGGTTTTGGTGGACCTTGGTCTTCCTCCTTGTTTGTCTCATTTTCTTCCTCCTTCTCTTCTTCATTCAAAAGTTCCAGGGCCCCGAATCTATTGTGAAGGGACACCATGGAGGGTGAGGGAGGTCAGGAGAGGATTTTCCTGCCTTCCTGAGCAGGCACCTGTTTCCAGCCTCCCCCATCTCTTAGGTCCCCTCCTTCTGCCTGATAGCAAGAGGATGAGGGATTACCTGCCTCGTTTGGAGCCTCCATTTGCTCCTGTTGTTTTAGGGGTGCTAGGGTGTTACTCCACCGATGGATTTCCCTTTCACACTCCCTAATACTTCTTAATCTCTCAACCTCTTCTTTGAGTTCCGCCACCAGGCTGAGAAAGTCATCCAGTTGATCGCAGCGCAGAATACAGTTGTCTTCTCTTATCTCACATTAATAAGTTGCAGGACTGATTAGTGAGTGTGCCTCATGCTGAGCTATGGCCTAACAAAGGACTAATTGAATTGGCAGCACTGGACCTCTACATCCACTGTCTCAATGAAGACTGTGTTCATGAAGAATTAATCTACAACAGATAGATTCAGATGATGTGTTTTTAAAAGAAATGATGGTGATTCCATTCCATGATCCCAGATGATTTAATTTTATAGGAAAGTGGTGCCTCTTCACTAAAACCCGCATTCTTGCAGAAAGGAATCTCTGCTATTTCATTTAGAATGTATCTCATCAAACAGAAGATATGTTGCATTCTCTTAGATGCTGAAAAAACTCTAGGTCATCCTTTACAGTTTTCTATACTTTAGTAACAGAGAAAGCAGTAATAATTATCACTCAGTTTTCACTCCAAGACTGCAAGCAGATTATTCAGTACACTTTTTCCTGATACAAAATCACTGGTCTTATACCACTAAAAGAATCTAGAACAGCTAGCTGTTAAAATGGCCTCCATTATATTTTTCCAAGATACCTACTTTGGAAAATACATAAAGTCTCATCTGTTCAAGAAACATTAATACCTCTATTCACTTCCTGTATCAAAATAGGAAGGTATAGCAATTGTTTTTCAAACACATACAATAGCGACCTCCACAGGAAATATCAAGGTCGTGTGCCAAGTTAAGCTTTTTACAAAAACTGCCTGCCTACAAAGACCCTCATTATTGGGAACTTTTTTGTTCAGTGAAACAATTAGTGGAATGGAAATTGTAATACCTATCATATCTATAGGGACTGAAGAAGCAGGAAGGTCATAAATACCTACATATTTAATTCCACTATGTTACTTTCTAGATACACATATAAGCAGCAATCGTAAACCGTAGGTAAACAGTCCTGTAAAAGAAACATGATTACTATCGTATACAAACATGTCTTTATTAGACAAGGAATGTAAAATAGTTTACTAGAGGAAGCATATATCATATCAGAAATCTTGTTTGAATGTCTTGGCAGAACTTTAAGCTGTCATCTGATCGGTATCAACTCACTGTAATCACAGAACCATATGATAATTTAAACTGTAATGGATCTCTGGAGGTAATCTACTCCAATCTTCACCTGAGAGAATGTAAAACACAGATAAGGTGCTGAGGAACTTGTCCAGTTTAGTTTTTCATATCTTCATGATGAAAATACAAGCTTCAACCTTTCAGGGCAACCTGTGTTTGTCTACTCTCATGGTAAAATTTTTTTCCTAATACCTAATGAGAGTTTTTCATGTTGCAGCTTCTGTCTGTTGCCCTTGTTTCACTATGTACCCCTGTTAACAATCTGGTTCCACCTTCTCTGCCCTCATATTAGGTAGCTGAAAACAGCAATGATCTCACCCTTTGAGCTTTCTTTTTTAAGGCTGAACAAACCTGATTCTCTCAGCTCAGTTCATATGTCATGACCTCCAACACCCAAGTCATAATACCAAGACAAAATGATCTATCTTAGTCTTCAGGAATGTCCACCAGAGATAAATCAGAGCATGATGGAATATATTTGATTATCCATTCTTAGCAGCATTGGTTGTTAATTAGTTGCCCTTGGCTTTAACCCGAGTCTGAAAGGCAGCAAGATGATTTATGAAAATCCCTAATATCTTCAGTGTAACAGTAAAAAAGCTGATTTATTACCTATCTTATGACAAACTCACCCTAAGAAAATAATTCTAAGGGATGAACAATAGCAGACAAACACCTTTTTTTAAAAATGAAAATAGTGTATTCCTTTAGGTAGCAAGTTAGGAGGTTGATACAGCACCTGAACTAAAAGATACTTCTACCGGGTATTGATGCTCAGGTGCCATCAGCGGGGAGCTGCAGGGGTGGCCTCTGTGAGAAGAGGCCATTGCTGTCCTGTGCCAGATACGGATAGTTCCAGCTGGCTCCAAAGAACCCACAGCAGGGCACAGCTCAGCCCCTCAGCCAAGTTGATGGTGCCTCTGGGAAAGTGTATTTAAGAAAAGGAAAAATAAGCTGAACAGTCAGATGAAGAGGGAAATAAAAGAGTAAGAAATGGCAGTATGAGCCTCAAGGTCAGAGAATGAGGAGGTAGAGGTTCTCCATGGTAAAGCAGATATCTTCCTGTCTGTGGAGGACCCTGTGCCAGAGCAGGTGATTATTCCCAAGGGAACTGTGACCCATGGAGAGGACCCACACAGGAGCAGGTTTTTTTCCTGAAGGACTGCAGCCATGGAAGGACCCACACTGGAGCAGGGAAAAAGTGTGAGAGGGAAGGAGCAACAAAGAGGAACCACTAGCACTGGCCATATTCCTCCTGCCCCATTCCCTCCCCTTGCACCACTGGGTGGGTAGAGGAGTTGGGACTGGACAAGTGAAGCTTAGCTTGGGAGAGAGAGAGGAAAGGTGGTTTTTTTAATGCTTGTCTTCGTTTCTCACTACCTGAATCTATTTTAATTGGCAATAAACAAAATCAATTTTCCCAAAGTCAAGTCTGTTTTGCCTCTGACACTAATTCGTAAGTAATCTCCCCATCTTTATCTCAACCTATGAGCTTTCTCATCCTATGTTCTCCCCCTGCCCTACTGAGAAGGTGTTTTGCACCAAAGTCTGCTGGTCTGTTAATGATCCCAGTAAGAAACGTACTCAGACTTTGTAAAGTATGATTGGACCTAACACTATAAGGACAAGATACTATAGAAAACCTTACAGCCCCTTAGATGCTGAAACCCCCGGGTGGTATACCATCACATGGTCCTCTGATCCATGCTGAGCAGACACTGTCCATAGAAGAGATTGTCCCATTTTGGTAATTTGAGCTATTATGGGATTTTTCTTATGAGGAAACAACTCTAGGAATTGTTCTACTGTGAGACAAATAGGATGGTGACATGAGAACTTCTTGCTGCACTGTTAGATAAAGACAAGGTCACACTGGAGGTGTAAATAGTTGGTACCCAGCAGGAGCTATCTGCAGGCTCCTCTGTTCCAGTGACTTGGCTGAGTTTATCCAAGGGATTTGTGCAGAACCACATAGTCCTCAAGGCCACCCTGTATGCACAGCTTGGCACAACACAGCGCAGACCTGAGTGTGCTCAGGTTAACTGTTGTGTGGATCACTAGATTCTCAATGTACAATTCTCTTCCCATCCAGATCATTAAAAGAAGGGGAGTCAGCAACTCCGTGGACATTTGACTGTTAGCCAAGCCTAAACCGTCACAGGTACAACATCCATGTATGAGGTACTTAATAATAGCCTTGTCCTCCAAAAGAAATATAAAAAGATCACTTCCTTACAAAACACTTAATATTTTTTTCCTTCTTGCTGGTATTATGCTAATATTAATTGCAAATGAAAGGCATTCATGGGCTGAATGCCAAGATACTGGCAACTATGCAGGATTGCTTTAGATTTAATTTACAGCAAGGAATCAAGGAACTTTTAAGCAAGTGCATGAGATTAAATGTGATGTCAGCATTTGCAAGACTGATTGTAAACAATATGTTTTGATGGAGGATTTCTCCAGCATGGCAACACTATTAAATTTGATCCACCAGAAAAAAAAGAATCGATCAAAGAATCAAGGAGGAGAAATACTGTTAACATTGAAAAATAATATAATCACAAGAAAAGATGGATACAAGCACATCCCTGAATAAAGATAGACTGGGAATCATGTTTCTAGCTGCTAAGCTAACAAAATACTAGAATCAAAGCATCAGAGCAAAAAAACCAAACATATTTTTCTTTAAATGAAGCTTGATCATATCAGAGAAAGGGGTCCTATAACTTGGTTTTATATGACAGTAAAGAAATGGTAACTGTCAATTGTCACAGCATCTGTGGGCAGCTGAATGTCTTCCCACTTGCTTTGGTTCAGCTGAGATGCCCACTCTCAAATATCTGTTTCTTTTATCAAAGATAGTTAAGAAATATCTCCTGGAAGTTCTTCCAGTGTTCTGTACCCTGTTCAATTTTACCAATAAAATAGATACTAGAAAATTAAATACTAAAGACAAAGATACTGAAATAAATTATTTCTTTATTTAAGAAAAGCCACACAGTGGGTGTCTGTCTGAATTTTTTATTCAATGGATAGTTGAGTGGCATGACCACATTTTAGGTAGCAAGTGAAATGAAATGCGGAGTTGCATTCAGAACACATGAGGCATGGACATGGGAAGGCAAGCATAGGCAGGCTAGGGATGCTGGCTGAGAGCTCTTCTGTTGAAGTGTACAGCAGGTGTGTCCTGGACCTTATGAACAGTGGAGGACACTCAGTCCTTATGAACAGTAGAGGACACTCTAACAACTCAGTTTAGATCAGTTTTAGATTGTGAGTGAAACGAAGAGCAGAGTTACTTTCAGAGTGCTAGAATTGTAAAGGCAATGTAAAGGCAATGTTAGATAGGCTAGAGAATTTGCTGCAAGCTGTGTTGCTATGGCAGTAGGGCTGTGTCTGAGCCTCCTGTATAGTGGAGAGTTGACTGCTAGGGCTGAGTTTTGGTGACAAGTGAAAGGAAGCACAGAGCTGCAGTAGGAGCATGAGAAGAATGGATGTTTGTAGCACATACCTAGGCAGACTAAATAAGCTGCCTGCAAGGTCTTATGTTGGTGTGCACTGTAGGTATATGTTGCTGAATGTGCACTGGAATGGAAGCTGAGTGATAAGGCTATATTTTGTATGGAGAGTGACATGAAGGACAGAATTGTGGGAATATGAGAGGAATAAGTGCAGCAAAGGGAGCACAGGCAGGCTAGAAAGGCTGGCTGCCACCTGTTGGTGTGCACAGTGGGTGCATGACAGACCTTATTGCACAGTAGAGAGCTCAGCTGCAGGACTGAATTTGTGGTGGAGAGTGAAATGAAACACACACGTGTTGTAGGAATGTGAGACAAATAAGCATGTTAATGTGAGTTTAGGCCAGGCTAGAGAAATTGACTGTGAGTTCTTGTGCTCTTGTAGACAGTGTCTGCTTTACCTAATGTGCAGGGGAGAGAAGACCTTAACATTTGGCATGAATTTTGTGTGGTAATTAAAACCAAATGTAGGGACCCAAGGAAACTTGTTTGCTACTGGGGCCTGTGGGGTAAGCACCTTGTCCAGAGGGGTGTAGTTGCACATTAGCAGTAGGCATACGGTCAAATTGGTGAGTAGACTTGAATCTTCTGGGCACTTTGGGATTTGCGAGACTCCTGGGAACCCCCTGAGGAACCGGAATGTTCCTATTGCTGCCATGTAAGGATAAGGTGATGGTAGCTCTAGCAGTTTCTAGCAAACTCTGTTAGGTGCCCTTGATCAAACTGTACTTGGACCCTTTGTTTCAGATGACTCTTAATTAGGGAGGATCAAGTCTCCTTTTAGCTGGTGCTAGGGACAGGCCTATGTAAGAGCCAGGGTCAGGGCACACCTCTTGAAAGCAGCAGCTTGTACACCATTCTAAGCAACAAAGGTTTTAGCAAAATTGCTCTGTCTAGCATAAATGTATTCAGCTATGGTGGTGACATGCCACAGGGCATGCCCTCCAGGAGATGCTGGAATACCTGTCCCTTTATTATTGGAGGCTTTGACTCAGACAGAGTTTCAGAAGGAGATACAACGCTACATGTCTGAGGCTGAAGAGTGTGTCTGGGGTCTCATACTGAGGCTGGGGCATGTGATCTTCTAGCCTACAGGAAGTGCATAGCTCCTGAGGATTTTTGCTAAGCGCAGGAGCTGTGGAAAGAGGTCAGCAGGCTGTGGAACGTCAGAGAGGCTAAGAAAGATCGACCACATCTTCTCTGAGACCCTGCAGCTTCAAGTGCTGAACCTGTATCTGTGGTGGAGAGGCAGGCAGAGACTGTGTCTATGAAGTCAAAAACCAAAAACTCCTGTCATGGCTATGATTGGAATCTGGTGATTTCTCAAACCAGGAGGAAGTCTCCAACCCTGGAACAGGTGCATTGTCTTTGTCATTGACAAGGAGCTACGAGTGCTGTCGAATATATCATGTCCAACAGGTGAGAGGGAGCCACACAAAGAAACCAAGGGTGAGTATTAGTGGTGAAAGACTCCTTGCTTCAGGGGATGGAGAAGCTCATCTGCTGACCTGGCCTGTCATCTAGTGAAGTTTTCTGCTTTGTGGGGGCCTCACATTTGCAAGGTTGTGTACTACTGAGATTCATCCAGCACTCTGATTACAACCTGTTGCTGCCCTTTGAAGTGCTAAGGCTTGGACAATAAGCCCAAGCCAGAGTTGACCTATAGATGAATCCTGTACATTTTATAACTGATAACCACTGTGCTAATAGGTATTATACTAAGTTATAGCAAACCAACTATTCTGATGTAAAAGGTGGGAATACTGAAGCCTGAGCAACAGGCCCTGAACTGAAACTGCTAACTCCGTATGTAGTCATTAGTGAAATATGCATAGAAGATGTAGCTTAAACATCATAAAACATGTCTATCTTGAATGTATCCTTATATTTCTTTATGTGTGAGCAAGATAACAGGGCCACAGAAACAGTTGTCTGGCCTTGTGACCTTGCTCATAAATTAACTAGATAAGCAGGGAAACTCCCTTAGCTTCTCCCTTAAGCCCTGGCCAGGCTCTGGGGGGAACCTAATGTGAGATGAAAACCAGATATTTCCGCTTAAAACAAAGGTGCCAGCTATTCTGGCTTACTGATTTTTAGGTATATAAGGCTGGACCCGCTCACAGCGACTTTGGAAGCCTCACCTACGGGTGGACGCACCGCGTAGGATTACCCACTTGCAGGGAAAGGTTCTCCAAATCCTCACTGTAACCAGGGCTCCCCAGCGACTGCGGATCTGGATGATGGTAAAGTATGCAAGTGGTGATGGATCTTTCTTAATCACTATTCTCTCTCTCAGGTAGTAATGATTTGATGCACTACACTGTATTTTCCTATTTGTTTAAGTGCACTATTCTGTCTTTTCTTACTGTATGTTTTCTGTATTATTCTGTTACATTATTTAGTTATTTCTAGTAAAATACACCTACTCTTTTCACTCTGGTGTCTGAGTTTAATTGATATCCCTGATCAGCAAAACACCCTTCCATGTAGGCACCAGTGATACTGCCAGGGTTGACCTGGAAAGTACCAAGACTACATGACTCTTCCAGTAATGAAGGGTGTGGGAGCCTAAACAATATTCTACTTGATCTTGCTAGTGAGGAGGAAGAGCTTGATCTTGCTCTTCCTGCATAGAGCTTGTGGGTCAACTGCTGTTTGTGCAGCTGGTGTTGGCCACAGGGTTTTGGTTTCTGTGACTGTGGAACAGTCTTTAAACACTGACAGCTACCTAGAAGAGACAGGATTCATCTAAGTGACGTATAGTTCTTTGTCGACAAGTGAATGTGAGTCTGGGTACCAGCAATTGGGCTGGGATGGTGGACAAGAGGGCTCAAGTGCCTGGGTGCCAGCAATTGAGAGGGACCAGGGGGCAGAGGATTTATGTGTCCATTGTGCCAACAAAAAAAGCGAGTGACACTAGGAATGTGTGATTGCTAGTGAATGTCAAGACAGGCAGAAATTAAGTGGCCTGGGAGCTAGGGGTGTGTATATACAGATAGGACAGCATCAGGACTTGGTTACTGGGAGTCCTGAACAATGAGGGGAGTCCCAGACAGCTTCTACAGAGATGGTGGGACTGGAGGTGTAACTAAGTGCCAGATGTATGTCTCTGTGTGTGTTTGTGCCTGAGGACAAGACCATTGGGAAGCTGACCACTGGATGGACTGAGAGAGTCCTGATCAAATGACCTCACCATATCCTGCCTCACTATTTGGGAGAAAAGTGCAGAGATCTAAGCAAGCACTGGGGCCCTTTCTGTCCTCTTGCCTCCATCACTTCAGAGACTAGTGAAGGGGAGTGCAGATTCAAAACAAGACCTAGAAACAGCATCAACAGGCAGAATCTACATTCAGAATGCTGTTTGTTCAGGGGTAAGGAGGAATGGTATTTGTGGCCTTCACCAGTCTTCTGCAGCCCATTCAGCACAAGAGACAAACTGGGGCTCTGAGCTTGCTTAGCCCCTGAACAAGCATTCAAGCAAGACCTAGCCACACAATCTCTGCAGAACACACAGAAGGGACCAGGAGGGAATGCTGTCCCTGGCCTTCACCAGCCCATGGAAGCCTGTTCCGTGCAAGAGACAGCATAGGACTCTATGCTTGCTCAGCCCCTGAACAAGCACCTGTGCCAGACCAAGCCTCAACATCTGCACAAGGCCAAAGGGAATGATGTCTCTGGCCTTCACCATTCCATAGAAGCCTGGTCAGTGCAAGAGCCAAAGTGTTGCGCTGCGCTTGCTTAGACCTTGAAGAAGAGCTGGTTCCAGAGCATTGAAACGCAATATCTGCACAGGCCATACAAAAGGGGCCAAGAGGGAATTCTGGCCCTGGGCTTAACCAGCCCCCTGAAGACTGTTCATGTCAACAGCAAAACTGGGTCTCTAGGGTTGTTTAGCCCCATGAACAAGGATTTGCACAAGACTCAGCCGAAGAATCAAAACCTGCTATCTGCACAAGCCACACAGAAGGGGCCACGTGGGAAAGCTGTCTCTGGCCTGCACCAGCCCTTTGCAGCCCATTCAGTGCTTGAACCAATGTGGGCCTCAGTGACAGGTTTTCCTCTGAAGAAGCACTTGAGCCAGACCGAGCCACACAATATGCATAAGCCATACAAAAGGAGCCAGGACAAAATACTGTCTCTGTCCTTCACAAGCCTCTAGCATCTTGTTCAGTGCAAGAGCCAAAATGGTGCTCTGCACTTGCTTAGACCTGGAAGAATCACTTGTTCCAGGCCCACCTAGAGCATGGAAACGCCATATCTGTGCACACCACACAGAAGGGGCCAGGAGGGAAAGCTGTCTCTGGCCTACACCAGCCTTTTTCAGCCTGTTCAGTGCTAGAGCCAACGTGGGAATCAGCAATTGTTTTGCCTCTGAAGAAGCAGACAAGTCAGACCAAGCAGCCCAATATGTGCAGGCCATAAAGAATGGTCAAGGAGGGAATGATATCTCTAGCTTTCACAAGCCGTTTGCAGCCCTATCAGATGAAGAGCCTACAAGAGGTTTGCCGATTGTTTTGCCTCTGAAGAAGAACTCAGCCCAGACTACAACACACAATATGCATAAACCATACAGTAGGGGCCATGACAAAATGATATCTGTCCCTAACCAGCATGTAGAAGCCTGTTCAATGCAAGAGCCAAAGTGTTTCTCTGCATGTGTTTAGCCATAGTAGAAACCTTTATTGCAGATACAGCCAGAACATCATCTCTGCAGGCAAATCTGGACCTCTGCTCCTGTTTTGGCTCGCAACAGTGAGTCTTGCCACACCATCCAAGCACACCATCTGTCCAGCCATAGAGAAGGTAATAGCAGGGAATTCTATCACAAGATTTCCTGAGTGCCCAGCAGCCTGTCCAGCCCAAGAGCAAATCTGGAGCTCTGTGCTTATTTTGCCCCTGAACAAGCAGTCACACAAAACCTAGGTACACTATCGAAACACACGATGTGCCTAACCATACAGAGGTGCTACCAGGAAATTCTCTCCCTCTCCTTCACCACTGCTTTGCAGCCTCTCCAGCCAACAGCAAATGTGGGGCTTTGCACTTGCTTTGGCCCTCAACAAGCTGTCTTGCCATACCCAGCCACACCTTCTAAACACACCATCTGACCAAGCACATAGGAGCTCGCAGGAAATTGTCTCCCTGGCCTTCACCACTGCTTTGCAGCCTGTCCAGCCCAAGAGCACATCTGGGACTCTGCCTTTGCTTTGCCCATGAAGAAACACTACCAACTGATCAACCCACACCTTCCAAACCAATCATGTGCCAAACCATACAGCAGCTGCTAGCACTAAATTCTCTCTCTGTCCTTTTACAGTGTTTGCAGCCTGTTGGCCTCAATACTAAGCATGGGGCTCTGCCGTTCCTTTAGCACTCCACAAGGTGTGTTACCATACCCAGCAAGACCATGTGAACACACCATATGGCCAAGCACTTAGAAGGTGCTGGCAGGAAATTCCCTCCCTCGCCTTCACTAGATATTTAGAACCTGTCCAGCTCACAGCAAATCTGGGGCTCTCTGCTTGCTTTGGCCCTGAACACGACTTGGTGTAATCTGCAGCGAAACAATCAAAACACTGCAAAACAATATGAACATTTGTAATACCCACGCCCAAAGAAGGTGCTAGTAGGGAATTCTCTGCCTGCCTTTCCCCAGTGCTCTGCAAGCTCTCCAGGGCAACAGCGAATCTGGGGCTCTGTGCTTTCTTTCATCCTGAACAAGTCTTAGTGATTTCTGCACAAAAGCAATTCTGCGCAACAATGTGAACACTTCTCCTTCCCAGACACAGAGAAGGTGCTAGCAGGGAAATCTCTCCCTGACTTTCCCCAGGGTTCTGCAAGCTCTCCAGGGCAACAGCGAATCTGGGGCTCTGAGCCTGCTTTGGCGCTGAACAAGAGTTGGTGTCAACTCCTGCGATGCAAATGCAATTCTGTGAAACAATATGAACACGTCTCCTTCCCAGGCACAGAGAAGGTGCCAGCAGCAAATTCTCTCTCTGCCTTTCCGCAGTGTCTTCGGGGAAATAATGCATCTGGGGCTCTCTACTTGCTTACAGCCTGGAACAAGGGTGGGTGTCATTTCCAACAATGCAAACACAGTTCTGCGAGATATTGTGAATACTTCTGCTTCTCAGGCACAAAGAAGGTGCTAGCAGCTAATTCTCTCCCTGCCTTTCCCCAGGGCTCTGCAACCTCTCCAGGTGTATGTGTGTGGTTTGGCCCTGAAGTAATGGTGGTGTCTTGTCCAGCGATGTAAAAGTAAATCCTGCGAAAGTTATGATGTGTTCAGCACATCATACATTCAGCGGTGTTTTGCAGGCTGTCCAGCTCAGCGGCACATGTGGGGCTCTGTGCTTGATTGTTTCCTGAACAAAAACTGATGTCTGACCTAGCTACATCTTCCAAAAACACAGTATGTCCATTCACACTGGAGGTACTAGCAGAAAATGCTCTCCCTGAACTTCACAACATGTTTGCTGGCTGTCCAGCACAGCAGCACATTTGTGGTATGCCCTTGTTTTTTCCATAGAGAAAGACTCACAACCAACCATGTGGTCAAGCGTGCAGCAGGTGTAGCAGCAAATTATCCTCCTGTCTTTCAGCTGTGGTTTGCGGACTGTCAGCACTAGCAGTAAATCTGCGTTTCTGCCCTTGCTCTGGCACTAAACAAGGTGTCTTGTCATATCCACACAGACAGTGTGAACACACCATCTGCCCAAGCACATAGAAAGTCCTGGTGGGAAATTCTCTCCCTGGCCTTCATCAGAGCTTTGCAGCCTGTCCAACCCAACAGCACATCGGGTCTCTGCCCTTGCTTTGACCATGAAGAAGCACTTACCACTGATCAGCCTACACCTTCCAAACCAACCACGTGCCCAAGCACACAGCAGGTGTCAGCCACAAATTCTCTCCCTGTCCATTAACAGTGATTTGCAACCTGTTGGCCTAAGAGTAAAACTGTGTCCCAGCCCTTGCATTGCCCTCTACAAGCTCTCTTACCTTATACAGTCACATCATCTATAATATGTTATCTCCTCAAGCACAGAAAATGTGCTGATAGGAAATCCTCTCCCTGGCCTTCTCCAGAGCTTTGCAGCCTGTCTAGTCCAACAGCACATATGGGGCTCTGCCCTTGTTTTGCTCATGAAGAAGCACTCAAAACTGATCAACCCACACCTTTTAAACCTATCATGTACCCAAGCATACAGCAAGGTGCCAGCAGCAAATTCTCTCCCTGGCCTTGAACAGTGCTTTGCAACCTGTTGTGCCAAACAGTAAATCGGGGTCTTTTCCCTTGCTTTGGCCCTCAAAGAGCTCTCTTGCCTTATCCAGCCACATCATCTATAACACGTCATCTCCTCGAGCACAGAGAAGTTGCTGGCTGGAAATACTCACCGTGGCCTTCAGTACTGTTATGCAGGTTGTCCATCTCAATGGCATATGTGGGGCTCTTTGCTTGATTTGTGCCTGAGTAAAAACTTGTGCCTGACCTACCTACATCTTCCAAACAAAGCTTGTCCAACCACACAGAATTGACCTATAGTTGAATCCTGTATATTTTATTTTATAACTGATAATCATTGTGCTAGTAGGTATTGTTCTAAGTTATAACAACCCACTTATGCTGGTGTAAAAAGTGCTAAAGCATTGAAATACCGCAGCCTGAACAACAGGCCCCAAGCTGAAGCTGCTAACTTAGCATGTAGTCATTAATAAAACATGTAAACTCGCTAGTGAAAGACAAAAATATAATCAGTAGTGAGGAGAGAATGTATTCAACTTTCCTTTGGCAGCCTTCTTCAAGGCTGAGAACCCAAGTATTTGGCCTTGTTACAAACTCCCTTGGTCCCCCCCCGAGCCCTGGTCAAGATTTGGGTGGAATCCAACACGAGAATTAAACCAGATATTCTCCACTCAAGACAAAGGTGCCAGTTATTCTGGCATGTTGATCTTTGGTACATGAGGCTGGGCCCGTTTGCAGAGACTTTGGATGCCTCACCTATTGGTCGATGCACCGCATAGGATTTCCCACTTGCCGGGACTGGCTCTCCAAATCCTTGCTGTAACTGGGGCTCCCCAGCATCTGCGGATCTGGATGATGATGATATATGTAAGTGCTGATGTATTTCTCTTAATCACTATTCTCTCTCTCTCTCTGGTCGTAATGATTTGATGCATTACCCTGTATTTTCCTGTTTGTTGCTTTATGTGCACTGCTCTGCTTCTTCTTACTGCATGTTTTCTGTATTACGCTGTTACATTACTTGGTTATCACTAGTAAAGTACGCCTACTCTTTTCACTCTGGTGTCCGAGTTTAATTGGTATCCTTAATTAGCAAAACAGTGCCCAAGCATACAGCAGGTGCTAGCAGCAAATTCTTTCCCAATCCTTGAACAGTTCTTTGCAGCCTGTTGGGCCTAACAGGAAATCTGGGGCTGTGCCCTTGCTTTGGCCCTCAACAGGCTTTCTTGCCTTATCCAGCCACATCATCTATAACATGCCATCTCCTTGAGCACATAGAAGGCGTTGGCAGGAAATACTCTCCATGGCCTTGTCCCAATTCGATATTGGGGAGGGTTCTTAAATGATCCCAGGAGTGATATTTAGACACAAATGAGGTCAGATGCCGTACAACCTTGTAAACTTTATTTTCTGTAAGAACTGATAACAGCAATAGGACAGAGAGAAAAAGAAAGGGAAAGTCAGAATCTCTAAGCAAGAAAATGGTAGGGATGGGGCAAGAATAATTACCACCACCACGAATTCAGCGATGTACCATTGGCTCGGTCTCGGTGCAGGTGATGGTGCTCCAAGCTACAAGATGGAGAACAAGAGTGATCCCGAGAGAGGAGTACGCAGTACTTTTATTGCACCAGTCCCCACGATTTCTCCGAAAAGTCTGCCCATTTCCACGGAGCTCATTGTAACACGTGCTGCCCCATGGTCATCCATGCGCGCATGCCCAGGTGTTCACCGTGATTGTGCCAGCGGGGGTCGACTTGAGGCGTCTCCAGCCTCTGCACAGCTTCCTCACCCCGATTTCCTCTCCACCCGGCTCGCGCGCAGGTGCAGCTTGGTAGGCGCTGCCAAGGATGTTGTAGTGTCAGCTTCGGGCGGATGTTGTGGTTTTGTCGGGGACCATTCGTCTCCTTCAGAGCGTACTCCTCCACGGCGACAGGATGCTGAGGCCAGGAAGTGGTAGTGGTGCAGCAACAATATTGAGACAAACACAGTCCAACACAGTCCCATACACCACCCCGTGGCTCAACATTGCTGTCTTTGTGGTGGTGTAAAAGATAACGGTACAGAGAGAGAGAGAGAGAGAGAGAGAGAAAGGCCAGAAACAGCAAGCAATACAACATCAAACAAAATTTCTGGCAAGTTTTCCATCAACAAACATGTCCTTAATGAACGTTCTTAGTTAACAAACATATAACCAATAACATCTTTAAGAAATATGTCATGATTAAAACTAACTAACTTTACAGAACCAAAACATCTTATAAACCAATTTTAAGGCTCCAACAAATCAGCAGAAAAACATGATGGCCGTTTACATGATTGACATTTACAGGGACAAAAAAGAAGTATTACAATAACAATCAAGATAATGGTTATGAAGGCTAAGGCTATGAAGTGAATTGAGATTATTCTAACATATTACCGCGGTTCTTAACAAAATACCACAAAGTGTCCGAGGCCCTGGCAGTCCACGCGTTCTGCTGCTCTGGTCTGCTGGTGTTGGGGTCAGCATGCGTGACAGGAAAATCGCTTTCCATGTGCCCTTATCCTAAAGCGCATGCATCATTTGGGTGTAGAAACTTCTATCCCAAATTTAAACAAATGTAAATAAACAATAACAATGTTAACAATAACAATAACACTACCAATCAACAGTTTTTAACCAAACATACTTAAACAAGATGTGTCCCAGGCTGGGCCGAGGGATGTGCTCCCGGTCTTTGGAGACAGGGAGGGGCAGGAGGTGGTAGATGGTGGACATGAACAGGTACAACTACAAGATGGTTTACATGGACACTTACAGGACAAACACTTACATAGCACAAGGGAAAATATAGCAAGAGCTAACAGAGCAACTGCCACAAAATTGAGTAATTTGCTTTCTTCCCATTTTCGGTTAACACTTAGAGAGCCGGAGCTTGCTCTGGAACCAAGGGAGAGGAGAATGGTTGCCCAAAACAGTTTTGATGATGGTACACAACACATCCTACAAATATTAATAAGGCAATAGACATCAATACTATAGAAAGAATCAAAATCCACATAAGGATCCCCCGTCATGACTCAGGATATTGTTCTCCAGGGGATGTTTTACCTGCAAGAGAAAAAAAAAAAAAATCTCGGTTCGTTTTGAGAACCGGAAGTGAGTTATAATCAGAAAGATGGAATAATCCATCTTGTATTAATTTTGTGCTCCTTTCCATGAGCATCTTTGTCTTTCCAAGTATATTTGTTCATTGGGGTATCCAATACCAATGGTACTGCTCCCATCGTGGGGAGTTCTACCAAGATGAGGTTGTCCTGGAAAATGAGACAGACTGCATGGGGGTGGAGGTGTGCCACCTGCGAGTTGTCCTCCAGGCTGGGCAGGAGGCAACCAACCTCGCCATCCTCCTCAAAGACCTGGAGACCTTGTGCAGTGACATCCGCCAGTTCTGCACAAGTGGTTCTAATTTTTGAGTCGGGAGTCCGTCCATCAAGTCCCGGGGAATGCCTTTCTGAAGCCCTAAGTGCCACAGTCCTTGTCGAGTTAGGGGCCTCTCTCTCCTATAATTCTGACCTCGGGGTGGTGTACTAGGGGAGGTTTCTTTGTGGCTTGTGGTCTTGTCTCCTGGCTAGTCGGGCCAAGTTGATATTAACTTCTCTAATCTATCAGTTGGCAACCTGTCCATTAGGTCACACGAGATTCCTTTCCAACAGCCTTCTACCCACAGAGTGTTACGCTTATTTGGAATCTCTCTCCCTCCCACAGTTCTCAGTGGAGGGGTCTTCTTGTTACTTTCAGCCTGTGGGACCACTTTTAACTCTGCTCGTCTCACACCCTGGGTATCTACTTTGGCACTTGGGGTTGGAGTAGGTCCATATTGTCGGGCATAATTAATTAATTCCCTAGCTACTTCTTCCCATGTCCATGCTTTGTGCTCCTCTCTGCTGCATCCAGGCAGTTCCTCGCAATGATGCCAATGTTCTCTGATGTGAAGGGGTTTTATCTATCTCCTTTTGCAATTGAATCCCCATAGTCTTTAACGAATTGGGGAGTACCCTTTTACCAGAGGTGTCATTCGAACAAGACCTACTTGCAATGTCATGGGCGATTCACAATGAGGCTTTAAGTCTCGGTCATACATCATCTGCAAACATGCAGCCTTTTGCACACTGTCCATGAGTTGGTCTACTGTTCCCTGTATGATTACAGGTTCTCCTCTTTCTCGGGGATCTATTCCCCCTGCCTAGTAGGCAGCTCTTTGGTTTAGGGACCATGGAGCCCTTCTGTCTCCAGTTGTTAAGAAAACATTGGGACCCCAATAGCCCCCAGCTCCTTTTCTGATAACATAATCTGATCTCCTCCAGTTAATGACACTCTCCACGCATAGTCAGTTTCAGACTCCACTCAAGTCCGAGCATATTCTTTTCTTAACTTGGCCAGCTCTGTTGAGGTAAAAGGAACTTCTTTGCTGATTATCTGCGGGCTGGCATCATCATTGTCCCCATCGTACTGATACTCTGTTTTAATCAAGGGATGGAGAGGGACTTCTAATATTTAAGCTCATTTTGAGGTTTTGCAACTCACTGGTAGGGTAAAGAGTACATTTTTCTCCCCGTTCTTCCTCATTTTTAACTGACAAAAGATACTCTTTTAAAACTCTATTTGCTGTTTCCCCATGTTCTTTTTCTTCCTCAATCTCCCTTTTAAATCCTCTACTTGTCTCTGGAGAGACTGAACCAGATTCTGGAGGGACTCTATCATTTGCAGTTCAGAGGTGCGGTGGTTTTCCTTTTCCTCTACTGTGGCTGCCAGACTGGCACCCATGACTGCACATATAAAAGCTTTGCCCTTGCCAGACCTGACTTTTGCATCTTTCAGCAGAGCAACAATCCTATCAGTGACAGCCTGTAAGTTGTGGCAATTCCCTCGGGTCCAATCTATTCCAGGCACTGAAGGTCTTGATTTATGTTTCTCTAGCAATTTAAACAAGGTATCCTTCCCTATTTTGGGTCTGTCCTGATCCAATATCGGGGAGGGTTCTTAAACGATCCCAAGAGCGAGATTAAGACACAAACAAGGTCAGATGCTGTATAACCATGTGAACTTTATTTGCTGTAACAATTAGTAATAGTGATAGGACAGAGAGGAAAAGAAGGGGAAAGTCAGAATCGCTAAGCAAGAAAAACGGTAGATATGCAGCTAATTACCATCACCACCAGGGATCCAGCGATGTTCCGTTGGCTCGGGCTCGGTGCAGGTGACGGGGACTCCAAGCTCCAAGCTCTGCCGAGGTCCCAGCTCCAAGTAACAGGTGTCGAAGAAGGTGCGCCCCGAGGGAGGAGTACACAGTCCTTTTATTGTCCCAGTCCCCTCGACCTTTTCCAAAGAGTCCGCCCATTTCGTGCCAGCCTGCACGTCTTACCCTGATCATGGGGCTCCTGGTCCCGTGGTCTTCCATGCGCGGATGCCCAGGTGCCCGCGCTGGTCATGCCAGTCCGCGTGTCTTCCGCACCCCGATTTAGCTTCGGGTGAATGTCGTGGTTTCATCGGGGACCCTTTGTCTCCTTTAGAACGTACTCCTCCATGGCAACAGGGTGCCGAGGCCAGGAAGTGGTGGTGGTGCAACAGCAATGTTGAGACAAGCAAAGTCTAACACAGTTCCTTACAGGGTCTTTCATCTTTCGAGGATTTTTCTAAAGCAATACTCATTTTTCTTCCAAGAAAAACAGCAGCCCCTCAGTTACACAGTATCCTACTCCTTATGTCCCTAAGAGGTACACAACGTTACTGAGTCAAAAAGATCAGAGTGGTCGTCTCAGAGAGGCAGCATGTAAAGTTACACAACACAGGGTTCCACTCCTTACATCTCCGAGAAATAGACACTTTTACAGTCACTAACAGGTGGAGTAGTCATCTTAGGGATACAACCCGTCAGGGCTCGTCTTTTTGCAACACTAAGAGGTTCTCAATTTCAGCAAGGCTGTGTGGTACTTTCACTTCGAGGGATCCTGTCTCTGACGCCAATTTAAAAATGTCCCGATCCAATATTGGGGAGGGTTCTTAAACGATCCCAGGAGTGAAATTAAGACACAAACGAGGTCAGATGCCGTACAACCTTGTAAACTTTATTTTCTGTAAGAACTGATAACAGCAATAGGACAGAGAGAAAAAGAAAGGGAAAGTCAGAATCTCTAAGCAAGAAAATGGTAGGGATGGGGCAAGAATAATTACCACCACCACGAATCCAGCGATGTACCATTGGTTCGGTCTCGGTGCAGGTGATGGTGCTCCAAGCTACAAGATGGAGAACAAGAGTGATCCCGAGAGAGGAGTACGCAGAACTTTTATTGCACCAGTCCCCATGATTTCTCCGAAAAGTCTGCCCATTTCCACGGAGCTCATTGTAACACGTGCTGCCCCATGGTCATCCATGCGCGCATGCCCAGGTGTTCACCGTGATCGTGCCAGCGGGGGTCGACCTGAGGCGTCTCCAGCCTCTGCACAGCTTCCTCACCCCGATTTCCTCTCCACCCGGCTCGCGCGCAGGTGCAGCTTGGTAGGCGCTGCCAAGGATGTTGTAGTGTCAGCTTCGGGCGGATGTTGTGGTTTTGTCGGGGACCATTCGTCTCCTTCAGAGCGTACTCCTCCATGGCGACAGGATGCTGAGGCCAGGAAGTGGTAGTGGTGCAGCAACAATATTGAGACAAACACAGTCCAACACAGCCCCTTACAGGCCTTCAGCAGTGTTTTGCAGGCTGTTGAAGTGCTAAGGCTTGGACAATAAGCCCAAGCCAGAGTTGACCTATAGATGAATCCTGTATGTTTTATAATTGACAAGCATTGTATCAATAGGTATTGTACTAAAATTATAACAGACCACCTGTCCGGATGTAACAGGTGGGAATATTGAAACCTGAACAATAAGTCTTGAACCGAAATTGCTAACTCCGTATGTAGTCATTAGTGAGATATGTATAGAAAATGTGACTTAAACATCATAAAACATGTATCCTTCTTTGTGTGTGTAAACAAGGTAACAAGGCCACAATAACAGGGCCACAGAGACAATTGTCTGGCCCTGTGACCTGGTGTGTGACCTTGCTCATAAATCACCTAGATAAGCTGGGAAAACTCCCTTAGTTTTTTCCCTGAGCCCCGGCCAGGCTCTGGGAAAATCTAACGTGAGACTGACTTCAGATATTTCCGCTTAAAACAAAAGGTGCCAGCTATTCTGGCTTACTGATTTCAGGTATATAAGGCTGGACCCACTCACAGCGACTTTGGAAGCCTCACCCATGGGTGGACGCACTGCGTAGGATTTCCCACTTGCCGGGACAGGCTCTCCAAATCCTCGCTGTAACCGGGGCTCCCCAGCGACTGCGGATCTGGATGATAGTAAAGTATGCAAGTGGTGATGGATTTTTCTTAATCACTATTCTCTCTCTCTTGTAGTAATGATTTGATGCATTACCCTGTATTTTCCTATTTGCTTAAGCGCACTACTTTGTCTTTTCTTACTGTATGTTTTCTATATTATTCTCTTATATTATTTAGTTATTTCTAGTAAATACGCCTGCTCTTTTCACTCTGGTGTCTGAGTGTAATTGATATCCCTGCTCAGCAAAACATAAATTGGTGTCAGAAGTGGCATTTGACAAAAAATGCCGTTATTTAAAGTAACCATTGGATGTTTTAAATTGTATAAAAAGGTACCTATTGAAAAAGGAAAAGAAACTACAAATTCAAGTAAACGAGGGTGGATTTCATTAACTGCATGTAGAAAACAACACCAGAGTGAAGAGAGGCTGTTGTTAGAGCGCTCCCAGATGGAGAGACAGAGATGTGATTTGCAGAGTCAAATAGTGATGTTGCAATGCCAGAATAAGTTGTTTGCTGATAAGCCGGATACTTATCAGACAGTGGCAGAGAAAGCTGCGGTGCGAGTAGCACAATATGAGTATAGGAAAAGGAGAAAGTGTAAGAAAGTGCATGCGGTGATTGCAGAAGCGGGTGTGCAGTGGGATCCTGGTAGAGATCCTAATAGTGGGCAAGCTGTGAGGAAGGATATGATAGAGGATTATACACAGTATGAAGTAAATGATATAATTGAAAGATTTAAGCAGAGACCGGGGGAATCCCTGCTCTCTTGGATGGTGCGTTTGCAGGATCAGGGAGTGGCAGGGGTAACCCTAGACACAGGAGATTCTAAAAGGTTTTTGATTTTAAGTTCAAATGCTTTTGTGCAGGATGCATTTCAAAACAACACTCAGGATATTCATTTGTTAACACTGGCTGCTCTGGGATGTAATACCAAATATCCTACAGAGAATGATTGGCTGGCATCTGACCGTCATTGGTATACTTTGCTAGATTGTATACAGCGAATGAAAGAGGAAGGGATGAAAGCAGCTATTTTTGTAGGAGACGTTGACTTTATGATGTGGCATCCTTTGTCGATCACTATGAGAAACAGAGTGATTAAAACCATTCCACTGGCATATAAAAATGTAATTATGCCCCTTTGCATTAATGAAATGGGGGATCCCCTCGATGAAGTAATAGAAAAAGTGCAACAGTTACGTGACCTTGAAGAGTGGAGCCCCCGAGGGAATGCAGGGAATCGAGATACTCGAGACAGCCCTAAAGGCAGTGAAAACAGGATTTCTCGTAAGGAAATGTTTACGGTTTTGTTAAAAGACAGCATGTCTCATGAAAAAATTTATGGTGTTCCAACTAACGAGCCGTGGCGAATATATACACAGAGAGGGCTGAATAAACCTAGCAAGAGAGTGCAGAGTGCTAAAACTAAGAATCCAGGGACAACTCAGCCTACGGCACCCCTTCTCAAACCTCAACGGGACCCTCCATCTGCCCACAGAGGGCCCCCCGTGAGTGGATCACTGGTTCCGGGGGTGAAAGAGGATTGGGCAGCGTTTTCTGACTTGTACCCTTTGCAGGAGGCAAGTGAGGTGAATCAATATTATAATCAGCACATATGAATTAATGGCCAAGTTCCAGGGCAGTGGGTGCAGAAGGACCGATGGCCCCATGTAGAACTTAAAGTTCTTTTGGTTTTTTTTTTCCTTTTGTTGTTATTTGTTTGTTTTTTATTTAGAACAACCAGTCCCCACAAACTGTAAATGTCCTAATTGAGACTGGAGCAGAGGCCTCCTTAATATATGGGAATCCCAGGAAATCTAAAAGACAACCTGTAATTATTACAGGTTTGGGAGGAAAATAAATTAAAACTGTACAAACACAAATGGAAATGAAAACAGGAAACCTCCAAAAATTATTATATTCAGTCGTGATTGTCCCCATTCCTGAATATAAAATTAATATAGACATTCTAAAAAGACTAACTTTAAATCTTTCTGATGGTCAGTATCAATTTGGAGTTAAACCCTGTATTAGTACCAGACTTGTTATGGTCAGCAAAGTAAAAAAAAAAAAATGCCTCCTGAGCAGATCCTGGCTGCAACTAAGTTAGTTACAATGAGGCAATATAGAATTCTGGGAGGACATGAAGAGATATCACAGACAATTAGAGATTTATTAGATGTAGAAGTTTTGAGGTGGCAGTCCGATGTGGCCTGTCAAGAAAAGTGATGGATCCTAGGGAATGACAGTGGATTTTAGAGAAGTAAACAAACATACTGCACCGCTTGCAGCAGCTGTGCCAGACACTGTCACTTTAATAGAAGAAGTTCAGAAACATCCAGGAACTTGGTACGCTGTAATAGATTTAACTAGTGCATTTTTTACTATCCCAATTGCAGAAAAGCATTTGCTTTCACAAGGATGGTTGCATAACCCCACTATCTGTTATAGAATTGTAGCTGAACACTTAGATGAAATACAGCTGCCTCCTCACACACAATTAAGCCACTATATAGATGATATTTTGATTCAAGGAAATGATGAGGAGGAAATACAACAAGTTCTTGAATTAGTGGTAGATCATATGAAACAGAAGGGTTGGGAAATTAACTCTACAAAAATCCAAGGACCGTCTGAGACAGTGAAGTTTCTGGGAATTCAGTGGCATTGCAGGCATCAAGCCAGCCCCACATGGCCCTGACCACCCCAGAAATCCATCTTATTTTCCAGGACAACCTGTCTTAGTCGAACTCCCCATGGTGGGAGCAGTACCATTGGTATTGGATACCCCAATAAACAAGTATACCTGGAAAGCCAAAGATGCTCATGGAAAGGAGCACAAAATTAATACAAGGTGTATTATCCCATCTTTCTAATTATAACCCACTTCTGGTTCTCAAAATGAACTGAGAAGCTTTTCTTTCCTTTTTCTTGCAGGTAAAACCCCTGGAGAAAGATATCCTGAGTCACGACGGGGGATCCTTATGTAAATTTAAATTTTTGTATAGTGTTAATATTCACTGTCTTATTAATATTTCTAGGATGTATTGTCTATCATTGCAAAAATTGCTTTGGGTAACTGTTCCTCTCTCCCTTGGTTCTGTGGGAAGCTCCGACTTCCTAAGTGTTAACCAAGAATGGGAGGAAAACGAATTTGTGGGTTTAAGTCATTCTGTTACCAGTATTATGAACAAACAACAGACACCAAACCAGGGCAAGGTCCCTTTGCTAATGGGGCCTGGGCTTTAAAAGGTCATTACTGGGCCCATGAAGGCGAGATGGAGGTATCAAGACCTAAACCACACATGCACTCTGGGCTGGGGGCATGGAAATTCATTTTCCTGCTGCAAAGGCAGACCCCAACTCCAGCGAGCCAGACCATCTTCAGCTCCACAATTGACAGCAACAACCAGAATATTTTCCCTTGTGATATGTATGTATTGGTCTTATAAGTGTCCATGTAAAACATCCTGTAATTGTACTTGTTCATGCAGACAACCACCTTCTCCCCCCAATCCCCAAGGACCGGGAGCACATCCTTAGGCCCAACCTGGGACACATTTTGATTAAATATGTTTGGTTAAAATATTGTTAATTGACATTGTTATTGTCACTGTTACCTTTATTATATGTTTGGTTAGGATGTTGTTAACCATTGTCAGTGTTAATATTGGTTTATTTGTTATTTGTAGTGTTATTGCTCATTTACCTTTGTTTAAATCTGGGATAGAAGTTTCTAGGCCCAGATGACACATGCGCTTTAGGATAAAGGGGCATGGAAAGCGATTTTCCTGCTGCGTATGCTGACTCCAACTTTGGCAGACCAGGGCAACAGACTGCATGGACTGCCAGGGCCACCAACACTCAGTGGTATATTACCAGAACCACGGAAAAATAATGGATAATATGTTAATAATAATTTCAATTCACTTTATAGCCTTAACCTTGATAATCATTTTCTTATTTGTTCTTATAATACATCTTTTTTGTCCCTGTGAATGTCAATCATGTGAGCTGCCGTTGTGTTCTTCTACTGATTCCTTGCAACCTTAAAATCGGTTTGTAGAATGTTTTGGTTTTGTAAAGTTAGTTAATTTTAAGCATGACATGTTTGTTAGAGATGTTGTTAGCTATATGCTTGTTAACTGAAGATATCTGTATTTGTTAAAGATATTGTTAGTTACATGTTTATTAACGGAAAATTTATAGTCTGTTTAAAGATGTTATTAGTTATATGTTAGCCAGAAATATCGTTAGTTGTCATGTTGCACGCTATTTCTGTCCTTTCTTTCTCTCTTTCTTTATATCTCTATCCTTTGTGCCACCACGAGGACAGCAATGTCAAGCCATGGGGCAGTGTGAGAGACTGTATTGCCTCGACATTGCTGCTGCACCACTACCACTACCTGGCCTCAACATCCTGTCCCGTGAAGGAGTACGCTCTGAAGGAGATGAATTGTCCCCGAAGAAACCACCATATCTGCCTGAAGCCAGAACAACATCATCCTTGGCAGTGCCTGCCAAGCTGCACTTGTGCATGAACCAGGTGGAGAAGACATGAGCACCTGGAGGAACACGGGGCGACACATATGACAATGAGCTCCATGGAAATGGGCAGACTCTTTGGAAATATTGGGGACTTGGACAATAAAAAGACTGCGTACTCGTCTCTCAAGGCTCAGAGCTGGGATTTCAGGAGAGACCGAACCAACAGGACGTCACTGGATTCATGGTGGTAACTGATTTTGCTGCATCTCTTCTGTTTGCTTGCTTAGGTATTCTGACTTTTTCTTTCTTCTTCCCTCTGTCCTATCGCTATTATTGCTTGTTACAGGAAATAGAGTTTACAAGGTTGCATGGTATCTAACCTCCTTTGTGTCTTAAGATCACAACTGAGATCGTTTAAGAACCCTCCCTGATATTGGATCGGGATATGCCTGACAAAACATCATCAGGTGATGAACGGAAACTAATGTCACTAACCATAGAAGTGGTTTGACAACCATGATTCACCTATAGGTCAAAGGACCGAATGAAGTGCTAAGGCTTGGACAATAAGCCCAAGCCAGAGTTGACCTATAGATGAATCCTGTATGTTTTATAATTGACAAGCATTGTATCAATAGGTATTGTACTAAAATTATAACAGACCACCTGTCCGGATGTAACAGGTGGGAATATTGAAACCTGAACAATAAGTCTTGAACCGAAATTGCTAACTCCGTATGTAGTCATTAGTGAGATATGTATAGAAAATGTAACTTAAACATCATAAAACATGTATCCTTCTTTGTGTGTGTAAACAAGGTAACAAGGCCACAATAACAGGGCCACAGAGACAATTGTCTGGCCCTGTGACCTGGTGTGTGACCTTGCTCATAAATCACCTAGATAAACTGGGAAAACTCCCTTAGTTTTTTCCCTGAGCCCCGGCCAGGCTCTGGGAAAATCTAACGTGAGACTGACTTCAGATATTTCCGCTTAAAACAAAAGGTGCCAGCTATTCTGGCTTACTGATTTCAGGTATATAAGGCTGGGCCCACTCACAGCGACTTTGGAAGCCTCACCTACGGGTGGACGCACTGCGTAGGATTTCCCACTTGCCGGGACAGGCTCTCCAAATCCTCGCTGTAACCAGGGCTCCCCAGCGACTGCGGATCTGGATGATGGTAAAGTATGCAAGTGGTGATGGATCTTTCTTAATCACTATTCTCTCTCTCAGGTAGCAATGATTTGATGCATTACCCTGTATTTTCCTATTTGTTTAAGCGCGCTACTTTGTCTTTTCTTACTGTATGTTTTCTATATTATTCTCTTATATTATTTAGTTATTTCTAGTAAATACGCCTGCTCTTTTCACTCTGGTGTCTGAGTTTAATTGATATCCCTGATCAGCAAAACAGCTGTCCAGCCCAGCGGCACATGTGGGGCTCTGTGCTTGATTTGTGCCTGAACAAAAACTCATGCCTGCCCTAGCTACACCTTCCAAATACACAGTCTGTCCAACTACACAGAAGGTATTAGCAGAAAATTCTCTCCCTGGCCTTCAGCAAAAGTTTGCAGCCTGTCCAGCACAGCAGCACATCTGGGTCTCTGCCCTTGCTTTGCCAATAAAGAAGCTCTCACAACTGATTAACCCACACCTTCCAAACCAAGCATGTGCCCAAGCATACAGCAGGTGCTAGCGGCAAATTCTCCTCCTGTCCTTCAGCAGTGCTTTGCAGACTTTCAGGACTAACAGCAAATCTGGGGCTCTGCCCTTGCTTTGGCCCTAAACAAGGTGTCTTGCCATATCCAGACAGACCTTGTGAACACACCATCTGCCAAGCACATAGAAGGTGCTGGCAGGAAATTCTCTCCCTGACCTTTACCAGAGCTTTGCAACCTGTCCAGCCCAGCAGCACATCTGGGGCTCTGCCCTTGTTTTGCCCAAGAAGCAGTCCTCAAGCCTGACCTAGCTCCATCTTCCAAACGCACAGTCTGTCCAACCACACAGAAGGTCCTGCCAGGAAATCCTCTCCCTGGCCTTCATCAGAGCTTTGCAGCCTGCCCAGCCCAAGAGCACATCTGGGGCTCTGCCCTTGTTTTGCTCATGAAGAAGCACTCAAAACTGATCAACCCACACCTTTTAAACCTATCATGTACCCAAGCATACAGCAAGGTGCCAGCAGCAAATTCTCTCCCTGGCCTTGAACAGTGCTTTGCAACCTGTTGTGCCAAACAGTAAATCGGGGTCTTTTCCCTTGCTTTGGCCCTCAAAGAGCTCTCTTGCCTTATCCAGCCACATCATCTATAACATGTCATCTCCTCGAGCACAGAGAAGTTGCTGGCTGGAAATACTCTCCGTGGCCTTCAGTACTGTTATGCAGGTTGTCCATCTCAATGGCATATGTGGGGTCTGTGCTTGATTTGTGCCTGAGTAAAAACTCGTGCCTGATCTACCTACATCTTCCAAACACAAAGTCTGTCCAACCATACAGAAGGTGCTAGCAGAAAATTCTCTCCCTGACCTTCACCAGAGCTTTGCATTCTGTCCATTCCAAGAGCACATCTGGGGCTCTGCCCTTGCTTTGTCCATAAAGAAGAAGTCACAACTGGTCAACCTACACCTTCCAACACAACCATGTGCCCAAGCATACTGCAGGTGCTAGCAGCAAATTTTCCTCCTGTCCTTCAGCAGTGCTTTGCAGTCTGTCAGCACTAACACTAAATCTGGGGCTCTGCCCTTGCTTTGGTCCTAAACTAGGTGTCTTGCCATAGCCAGACAGACATTGTGAACACACCATCTGTCAAGCACATGGGGTTGCTGGCAGGAAATTCTCTCACTGGCTTTCTCCAGAGCTTTGCAGCCTGTCCAGCCCAGCAGTACATCAGGGGCTCTGCCCTAGTTTTGCTCATGAAGAAGCACTCACAACTGATCAACCCACACCTTTCAAACCAATCACGTGCCCAAGCATACAGCAGGTGCTGGCGGCAAATTCTCTCCCTATCCTTGAACAGTACTTTGCAGCCTGTTGGGCCTAACAGGAAATCTGGGGCTGTGACCTTGCTTTGGTCCTCAAAGAGCTCTCTTGCCTTATCCAGCCAAATCATCTATAACACTCTATCTCCTTGAGCACATAGAAGGTGCTGGCAGGAAATTCTCTCCATGGCCTTCAGCAGTGTTTTGCAGGCTGTCCAGCTCAACGGCATATCTGGGGCTCTGTGCCTGCTTTGCGCCTGAACAAAAACTCGTGCCTGACGTACCTACATCTTTCAAACACACAGTCTGTCCAAACACACAGAAGGTCCTGCCAGGAAATCCTCTCCCTGGCCTTCATCAGAGCTTTGCAGCCTGTCCAGCCCAGCAGCACATCGGGGCCTCTGCCCTGGTTTTGTCCATGAAGAATCACTCAGAACTGATCAACCCACACCTTTCAAACCAATCATGTGCCCAAGCATACAGTATGTGGCAGCTGAACATTCTCTCCTTGTCCTTGAACAGTGATTGGCAGCCTGTCTAGTCCAACACAATATAGAGGATTCTGCATTTCCTTTGCCCCTGAACAAGTACTCATGCCTGACTAAGCCACACCAGCCAAACGCACTGTGTGCTGATCTACAGAGAATATGCTACCAGTATTTTTTTCTCCCTGGCCTTTACCAGTGTTTTGCAGCCTGTCCAGTGCAATAGCAAATCTGGCACTCTGTGTTTGCTTTGCCCCTGAAGAAGTACTCACACCTGACCCTGCCACACAAACCAAGCACATGATGCTGCCAACCACACAGAATGTACTACCAGGGAAGTTTCTCCCTGGCCTTCACCAGTGCTTTGCAGCCTGTCCATCCAAATAGCAAATCTGGGGCTCTTCACTTCCATTGCTATTGAAAAAGCTGTGCTGCCAGTCCCAGCAACACCTTATAACACACCATCTGCCAACCATACAGAAGGTGCTAACAAGAAATTCTCTCCCTCTGCTGTCCTGGTTTCAGCCAGGATAGAGTTAACTTTCCTTGGGCTGAGAGGGAGCACAGCTAGAGGGCCGTGTCCCGATCGATTATTGGAATATTTTATATCATGTGATGTCATGCTCAGTGTATATAGGCGGACCCGGGGCTCTCCCTCACGCATGGCGGGATTTTCTGGTGCAGTCAGATTGTTGCTTTGGGGGGGGTGGGCTGTGTACCTGTTGCCGTGCTCGGTAAGCCACTGCTGCATTTTACCCGTTTTGGACTTACATTTTATTACTGTTGTTTCTTGTTACTATTAGTAAATTTTTTTTTTTTTTCAACCTACAAATTTTCTTCTTTTTGTCCCTCCCCTATTTCACTGAGGAGGGGGGAGATGAATGGCTGGCCATGTGCCAACTGGCTGCCAGCTGAGTTCAAACCACAACACCCACCTTCACCAGAGCTTTGCCACCCTTTCAGCCAACAGTAAATCTGGGGTTCTGCCCTTGCTTTGCCCCTGAACAAGCACTGATGACTGACCCAGCCACGTCATCCAGACACGCCTTCTATCCAACCGCACCAAAGCTGCTGGCAGGGAATTCTCTCCCTGGTTTTCACCACTGCTTTGCAGACTGGTCTGCCCAACAGTAAATCTGGAAGGTCTGCACTTTCTTTGCCCCGAACAAGCATTCACGTCTGATGTAGCCACACCATCCAAATACACCATCTGTCCAACCACAGAGTAGGTGCTAGCAGCAAATTCTCTCCCTGTCCTTCAGCAATGCTTTGCAGCCTGTCGGGCCCAATAGCAAATCTGGGGCTCTGCCCTTGCTTTGGCCCTCAACAAGCTGTCTTACCATATTACGCCATCTGCCCAAGCACATAGAAGGCTCTGGCAGGAAATTCTCTCCCCGGCCTTCACCAGTGCTCTGCTGACTGTCCAGCTGTACAGCAGATCTGGGGGTCTGCATTTTCTTTGACCCTGAATGTGCACTTCCAAACCCACCATCTGCCCAGTATACAGAAGGTGCTAGCTGGGAATTCTGTCCCTGGACTTCACCAGTTCTTTGCAGCCTGTCCAGCCCAACAGCAAATCTGGTGCCCTGCTCTTGCTTTGCCCCTGAACAAGCACTCATGCCTGATCCAGCCACAATGTAAAACATAGCATCTGCACAGACCACACAGAAGATCCGGTGACGGAATGCTGTCCATGGCCTTCATCAGCCCTTTGCAGCCTGTTCAGACCAAGAGCAAATCTGGGACTCTGTGCGTCCTTCGCCCTGAAGAAGCACTCATGTCACAGCCAGCCATACCATTGAAAGACACTATCAGCACAGGCCACACAGAATTTTCTAGGAGGTAATGCTGTCCCTGGCCTTTCCCAACCCTTTGCAGCCTGTTCAGCACACGAACCGAACTGGGATTCTGCCCTTGCTAAGCCACTGAACAAACAGTTACATCAGAGCCAGCCACACCATCCAAATACACTGTCTGCACATGCCACACAGAGCATGCTAGGAGACAATGATTTCCCGGGCCTTCAGCAACTCTTTGCAGCCTGTAAAGTCCAAGAGCCAAACTGGGGCTCCTCACTTTCTAAGCCCCTCTACATGCACTCGCGCCAGACTTATCCACACCATCAAAATACGCCATCTGCGCAGGCCACATGGAAGGTGCCAGGATGGAATGTTGTTGCTGGTCTTCATCATCCCTTTGCACCCCGTTCATAGTCCTACTAAAATGGGGGATCTAAGCTTGCTTATGTGCTGAAAACACACTCACACCAGAGCCAACAATAACACCTAAATGCATCCTCTAGGAATCCCACAGATAACATACCAGGAAGGAAAACTCTATGGCCATCATACTTTTGCAGTCTGTTCACAGCCCTAGCAGAACTGAGGCTTGCACTTCCCTGCCCCCCAACCTCGCACTCACGTTAGAGTCAGCAACAACATCTAAACGCACAATCTAGGAATCCCACAGAGTAGGTACCAGGAGGGAATATTGTTGCAGGCCTTCACCATCCCTTTGTAGCACCTTCAAACCCTACTGAAACTGAGGCTCTGTGCTTGCTCAGACCCCGAACACTCACTCATGTTAGACCAAGCAACAACATGTAAACACATGGTCTAAGAATCCCAAAGAGCACACAACAGGAAGGAATGTTTTTGTTGGCCTTTACCATCCCTTTGTAGCATGTTCACAGGCCTAGAAGAACTCAGGCTTCATTTTTTTAGCCTCTGAACAGACAGTCGCGTTAGATCCAGCAACAACATCTAAATGCAGTATGTAGGAATCCTGCAGAGAAGGCACAAGGAGGGAATGTTTTTGCTGGCCTTCAACATCTGTATGTAGGCCCTTCACAGCAGTGTCAAAACTGGAGTTCTGTGCTGTCTTAGCCCTTGAACACACACTTATGCCTTAGACAGTAGCAACATCTAAACGTATAATCTAGAAATCCCACATAGAAGGTGCCAGGAGGGAAGGTTATTACAGGTCTCTACCATCTCTTTGCAGCCTGTTCAAAGCCCTACAAAAAGTGGGGCTCTGCGCTAACCTTTACCCCAATGATGCACTCACATTATACCCAGGAACAACATGTAAAGGCAGCATAGGGGAACCCCACAGAATGTATCAGGACAGGGTGTTGCCAGCCTTAATCACCCCTTTGCAATGCATTCACAGTCCTACAAAAAGTGGGGCATTACACATGTTAGCCCCTGACAACGAACTCGCACCAGAGCCAGCAACAACATCTAAACGCACTATCTAGGAATCCCTCACAGAAGCCGCCGGGAGGGAATGTTGTTGCTGGACTTCGCCATCCCTTTGACGCGCATTCAAAGTCCTACCAAATCTGGAGCTATGTGTTTGATTAACCCCTGACTACGCATGCACGCCAAAGCCAGCAACAACGTCTAAATGCAGCATCTAGGAATCTCACAGAGAACGTGCCAGGAGGGAATGTTATTCCTGGCCTTCTACATCCAAATGCAGCCCGTTAACAGCGGTGTCAAACCTGAGGGTCTCTTGTAACTTAGTCTGCAAACACACACTCGTGTCAGAACCAGCAACATTTAAATGCGCTATCTAGGTATCCCACAGAGAAGGTACCAGAAGGGAATGTTGCTGATGGCCTCCACCATCCCTTTGCAGCACGTTCACAGCCCTAGAAGAACTTAGGCTTTGTTTTTTTATCCTCCGAACACATGCATTAGAACCAGCATCATCTAAATGCACTATTGTCACATCCCGTTCAGACGAGGGAGACAAGTGACTCAGATTCACAAATCCCCAGTGGAGTGGACAACGGTGAGACAAGTCTCAAAGTCCAAACATTTATTAACTACCCACAATGTACTAATTGAACACACGATAATTGGCTAAGTATATAGCAAGTTGTGGCAAGTCATACAATATGCCTTGCATTTCTTAATGGGAAAGGGAAAAGAGGGAGATAGAGGGAATGGGGAAATACAGATCACTGGTTTCTGTGCTGATCCCGCCAGCGAGGGTTCCAGGAGGCATCCATCTTTTTCGCTTGTATCCATCTTCTTCGCTTCACTGCACTCTCCAGGCCCCCCCACCCTCATTTCTTTCCCCCACCTTGATTTATACACACTTTCCTTGGGTCTGTCCCCTAGGTCAACCCACATACCTACATATCCCATGTACACTGAGGGGTAAGGTGTTTCACGGGATGATGTAATTAGCTTGATCATGTTAGCCTTTGTTAGCATATTGAGGGGTATTAACTTTAATATGCATTTCATGGATAATAAAGCAAAGATCATGCACCGGACAGATGGCCCTTGAAATTTGGCCAGGTGCACCAGAGCAGAGCCGTCCTGTCTCCACAAGGCTCCCTCCTCCAGCTGCATCTTGTGTTACTCGGGCAGCCTTATCAGCTTCGACCTCCACACTATCCACGCTGTGACTCACAGTTTTGTCTTGCGAGTGTTTGAAGCATTTCTTTGATCAGCCTCAACTTTTGCTTTCTCAGGCTGCTTTTCTTAGTTTCTCGCAGGCCTGGTTTCTCGTCTCTCACAACTATCTAGGTATCTCACAGAGAAGGCACCAAGAAGAAATGTTGTTGTTGGCCTTCAACATCCGTTTGCATCCTGTTCACAGCAGTGTCAAATCTGGGGTTTTGTGGACTGCTTAGCTCCCAAACATGCACTCACTGCAGAGCCAGCAGCAACATCTGAACACACCCTCAGGAAAGGTACAAGGAGGGAATGTTGTTGCTGGCCTTCACCATCCCTTTGCAGCACCTTCACAGCCATATAAGAACTGAGGCTTCACTTTTTTATCCCCCATGAGACACACACGTTAGGCCCAACAACAAGATCTAAGCGCACCATCGAAGTATTCCACAGAGCACATACCAGGAAGGAATGTTGTTCATGACCTTCAACATCCCTTTGCATCCCATTCACAGCAGTGTCAAAACTGGCGTTCTGCACTTGCTTAGCCCCCAGACACGCACTCATTGCAGAGCCATCAACATCTAAACGCACCCACTAGGAATCCCACAGGGAACGTAACAGGAGGAAATGTTGTTGCTGGCCTTCACCACCCCTTTGCGTGTTCACAGCAGTGTCAAAACTGGGGTTCCGTGCTTCCTTAAGCCCCGAACACACACTCACGTTAGATCCAGTAACAACATCTAAGCACACTGTCAAGTAATCCTACAGAGGAGGTGCCAGGATGGAATATTGTGGCTGTTCTTCACCAGCACTTTGCATTCTGTTCACAGCCCTATAACAAATGGTGTTCTGTGCTTGCATAGCCCGCTAACATGCACTGGTGCCAGAGACAGCAACAACACCTAAACACACTAGTTGGTAATACAACAGAGACGTACGAGGTGGGAATGTTGTTGCCACCTTTCACCATCCCTTTGCAGCCCATTCACAGCCCTAGCAGAACTGACGGTCTGCTCTTTTTAGGTCCAGAACATGGAATTGTGTTAGAAGCAGCCACAAGATATAAATGCACCACGTAAGAAGACCACACAGAATGTGCCAGGAGAGAATGTTATTGCTGCTCTTCTCCATTCATATGCAGTCCATTCACAGCCCTAAAATAACTGAGGCTCTGCACTTGCTTACCCTGACACCATTCTCGAGCTTGAGCTAGAAACAACGCCTAAACACACCATCTAGTAATCCTGCACAAAAAGTGCCAGGAAGGAATGCTTTTGCTGGCCTTCCCCATGCACCTGCAGCCCTCTCACAGCTCCACCAGAAATGGTGCTCTGTGCTTGCTTAGCACTTGAACAAGTACTCATGCCAGTGCCAGCAACAACATCTAAATGCACCAGCTGGGAATGCAACAGAGAACGTAAGATGTGGGAATGTTGTTGCTGGCCTTTACCATCCCTTTGCTGCCCATTCACAGCCCTACCATAACTGTGGCTCTATGCTTGCTTAGCCCCCGAACACATACTTGTGCCAGACATGTATCAGCCTCTAAACACACAAGCTGGGAATGCCACAGAGAAGGTACCAGGATGGAATGTGGTAGCTGGGCTTCAACACACCTTTGCAGAACTGCAGCTCTGCACTTGCTTAGCTCCTGAATAAACACTTGTGACACAGCCACCACCAACAATTAAATGCACCAGCTGGGAAGGCCACAGTGAAGGTACTGAGAGGGAATGTTGTTGCTGGCCTTCACCATCCCTTTGCAGCACTTTCACAGCCCTACCATAACTGTGGTGTTGCGCTCTCTTAAACCCTGAACATGTGCTCACACCAGAGCCAATACCAACATCTAAAAGTCCAATCTAGGAATCCCACACAGAATGTACCAGGAGAGAATGTTGTTGCTGGCCCTCAACATCCCTTTCCAGCCTGTTCAAAACCCTAGGAGAACTAGGTCTCTGTGCTTGTTTAGCCCTCAAGCACGCACTTGTGTTAGAAACAGCAAATATATCTAAAAGTACCATCTAGAAATTCCACAAGTATGTGCCAGGAGAGAAGGTTGTTGTTGGTCTTCATGATCCATCTGAAGCCCCTTCACAGCCCTACCAATACAGCTGGTCTGTGTTTGCCCCCAACTATGTACATGAGGCTGGTCCAGCAAAAACATGTAAATGCACCATCTAGGAATCCCACAGAGAATGTACTGGGAGGGAATGTTATTGCTGACCTTCACCATCCTTTTGCAGCCTGTTCAAAGCCCTAACATACTTGGGGCTCTGTGCTTGTTTAGAGCCCAAGGACACATTCATGTTAGACCCTGCAACAACATCTAAAGGCACCACCGGGGATCCACACAGAACACACCATGAAAGAATGTGGTTGCTGGCGTTCACCCTCCCATTGGAATCCATTCACAGTCCTACAAAAAGTGGGCCTTTACACATGCTTAGCCCCTGACTATGCACCCATGCCAAAGCCAGCAACAACATCTAAATGCACCATCTAAGAATCCCACACAGAAGGTGCCAGGAGGGAATGTTGCTGGCCTTCACCATCCCTTTGCAGCACATCCAAAGTCCTACCATGTCTGGAGCTTGATTACCCCCGACTACACACTCGTGCCAAAATCAGCAACAATATCACAATGCAGCATCTCAGAATCCCAGAGAACGTGCCACAAGGCAATGTTATTCCTGTACTTCACCATCCAATCGCTGCCTGTGCACAGCAGTGTCAAACTGGGGGTCTCTGCCTGCTTAGCCCATGAAGACGCACTCGCATTAGAACCAGCTTCATTTAAACACACTATCTAAGTATCCCACAGAGCAGGTACCAGGAGGGAATATTGTTGATGGTCTTCACCATCCCTTTGCAGCATGTTCACAGGCCTAGAAGGACTTAGGCTTTGTTTTTTTATCCTCCGAACAGACACTCGTGTTAGAACCAGCAACAACATCTAAATGCAGTAGCTAGAAATCCCGCAGAGAAGGTACCAGGAGGGAATGTTGTTGATGGCCTTCAACATCCATTTGCAGCCTTTTCATGGCAGTGTCAAAATCGGGGGGTCTCTGCTTGTTTAGGCTCCGAACACGTACTTGCATTAGAACCAGCAACATTTAAATGCACTGCCTAGGTGTCCCACAGAGAAGGTACCAGGAGGGAATGTTGTTGATGCCCTTCAAGATCCTTTTGCAGCCCCTTCACAGCAGTGTCAAAACTGGTTCTGCACTTGCAGTCACTCAGTCTTCTTCATATCCTTGGTAATCAGGTCTTCTATTTCCTTCTGGAGAGGGCTCACATTTTCCCTCATCTTCCTTTTATCACCAATATACATAAAGAAGCTTTTCTTGTTGCTCTTGACATCCCTAGCCAGATTTAATTCTATCAGGTCTTTGGCCTTTCTAACCTGTTTCCTGGCTGCTCAGACAGTCTCTCTGTATCCCTCCCAGGCTATCTGTCCTTGCTTCCACTCTCTATAGGCTTCCTTTTTGTGTTTGAGCTTTAGTGGACACTGGTGCACAGTGTATTCTAATAAATATCATTGGATTACAAACGAGTGGCAAAAGCATCCTATTGTGTCTGGTCCAGAATGCTTCAGGTACCCTTGGCAGAGACTACTTCAGAAGAGGGTACTTTGAAGACCCAAAAGGGGGTTGGTGGGCTTTTGGTATAGCTGCCTTGAGTACGGAGAAGTGTAAACAGCTGTCTAGCTTTCCTGATCTCTCAGACAATCCTTCTGTTGTAGAGTTGTTGCACATCAAAGGACAGCAGGTGCCTGTTCCTGCCATGACAGTGGCACTGAAGACAATATCCCACCCATCAAGACTCCCTGGTTCTCATCCATAAGCTGATTCAGCGACTGGAGAGTCAAGGAGTGATCAGTAAGACTCATTCACCCTTTAATAGTCTGTCCTGTTGTCGGCTGGAATAAAGTAAATAATATATATGCAGTAAAGTTGTGCTATGTGATACCTTACTTGCAGTATATTCTCCCTGTTGTGCTGTTTATCATCCATGGGAACTGGGTTAAAGCCATCATGTTGTGCTTTGTAAGACCAGTTTATGATATGACAGAATTGCTGGTCATGAAACTAATCTGGTATTTGTACTCAGCATTGCCATCATCCCTGTGCTTTGGGAGACATCTATTGGAAACTATTAATAATGACACCTTTTACCTTTTCTCCTTGGAAAGCCAGTCCATCGGTGAGACACTTTCCTTCATCTTCCCATTCTCCTCCAGGCAAATTACAATAGCTCTTGAGAATTTTGAATATCCTTGGGATGTTCAAACCAGCATGTTCCTATTGCTATGTCTTCTGAATATGTTCCAGGTCTTGTTTAAGGTTAAACAACTGTTTTAGAATATCATACAGAGATCTGCCCCAAGGCTGGATAATCATGGGTGGCATGGCATGTGGGAGAACATCGGCAGGTATCTAGAGAACTTCTCACCTCCAGTGGTTTGGAACTTCACTCCTGAACAACTAGAGGACACTGATAAAGTGATAGAATATTTCAAAGGAAAATGCTGTGGCTGTTCCAAAGAGGCACAACTTACTGCACTGTGCTGAGCCCTGGCCAGTATCTACCAAACACTGCTCGATATTACGCAGCACCTCAGGGAGATAGGCATTACAGCTGCTCCAACCCCCATGACAGGTACTACAGTTACTTCAACCACCGTGACAGGCACTGCACCAGAGAACCAACCCATGCTGGTATCAGTTGCCCCTATACAGAAGAAGAAATATACAAAAACATCAGTTCACTTAGTAAGGGATGAAGCTGAACCAGGGTCATCACAAGAACAGGAGAAAGAGGCAGAATCAATGGTAATCACCTGATCCATATCTCTGAGTAAGCTGCAAGATATGAAAAATATTTCAGCCATTGTCCAGGCGAGCACATTGTTACCTGGCTGCTTTCAGGCTGGGATATGAGGCCAGTAGCTTGCAATTAGAGGGTAGGGAAACCAAGCAGATTGTATCCCTGTCTAGGGAAGGGGGCACCAACAAAGCAGTTAGAAAAAAAGACACAAGTCCTCAGCCTCTGGAGGAGACTTCTGTTAGGCATGAGGGAAAGGTATCCCTTCAAGGAAGATATGTATATCATCCAGGCAAGTGGACCACCATGGAGAAGTATCCAGTACTTGAGGGAATTAGCCATGTAGGAGATGGTTTATTATGACCCAGACAATGTACAGTTACTCACAGATCCAGATGACGTCCAATACACCCAGCCCATGTGGCAGAAGTCTGTATTGAGTGCACCATCATTGCATGCCAATACATTGGCTGTAATGGACTGGGAAGATGAAGAGGGACCAATAGTGGATGAATTGCCTGGCTGACTCTGGCAATACAGAGTCTCTCTTCCTCCCTTGTTTCAGCTGTGGAGAAACTTCCAGACATACTAGGCAAGAAGCTGTCTTGAAAGTTCCAGCAAATCAAAAAGGAAATCCTACTCCTCACCTGTATGGACCAGTATCTTGGCTATTAGGAGTAAGCGTTCCCCTGCTCAGGAGAGAGAATATAGAAGGTACACAGGAATATAAGGCTCTAGTAGTCATTGGTGTACAGTGTACTCTAATGCCATCAAGTTATAAAGGGGCAGAACCCATCTGTACTTCTGGACTGACAGAAGGATCCCAACAGCTAACTGTATTGGAAGCTGAAGTGAGTCTAATGGGGAATGAGTGGCAAAAGTACTCCATTGTGACTGGCTCAGAGGCTTCGTGTATTCTTGCCATAGACTATCTCAGGAGAGGGTATTTTAAGGACCCAAAAGGGTGTCAGTGGACCTTTGGTATAGCTGCCTTGGAGATGGAGGAAATTAAACAGCTGTTTACCTTGCCTGGTCTCTCTGAGGATCCTTTGGTTGTGGAGTTGCTGAGGGTCAAAGAACAATGGGCGCCGATTGCTACCACAACAGTGCACCAGTGCCACTATCACACCAACTAAGACTCCCTGATTCCCACCCATAAGCTGATTTGTCAACTGGAGAGTCAAGGGGTGATCACCAGGATTCACTCACCCTTTAATAGTCCCATATGGCTAGTGCAAAAGTCTAACAGAGAATGGAGATTAGGAGTAGACTCTCATGGCTTTAATGAAGCCATGCCACTGCTGAGTGCTGCCATGCTGGACATCCATGCTTCAGTACAAATTGGAGTCAAAGGCAGCGAAGTGGTACACCACAATTTACATTGCCAATGCATTTTTCTCAATATCTTTGGAAGCAGAGTGCCAGCCACAGCTTGCTTTCACTTGGAATGGTGTCCAGTACACCTGGAATCGACTGCCCCAGGGGTGGAAACACAGCCCCACCATTTGCCATGGACTAATCCAGACTGCACTGGAAGAGGGTTAAGCTCCAGAACACCTGCAATACATTGATGACATCATTGTATGGGGCAACACAGCAGAAACTTTTGAGAAAGAGAAGAAAATCCAAACCCTTCTGAAAGCTGGTTTTGCCATAAAACAAAGTAGGGTTAAGGGATCTGCACAAGACATCCACTTTTTAGGAATAAAGTGGCAAGATGGGTGTTGTCAAATCCCAATGGGTGTGATCAACAAAATAGCAGCTATGTCTCCACATAAAAGGAAAAAGGAAATACAAGCTTTCTTAGGTGTTGTGGGTTTTTGGAGAACGCATATTCCAAATTATAGTCTGATTGTAAGCCTTCTCTATCAAATGACTCAGAAGAAGAATGATTTTAAATGGGGCACTGATCAAGCAGCAAGCCTTTGAACAAGTTAAACAGGAGATTGTTCATGCAGTAGCCCTTGGGCTGGTCCGGGCAGGACAAGATGTTAAAAATGTGTTCTATACTGTTGCCAGGGAGAATGGCCCTACCTGGAGCCTCTGGCAGAAAGCACCAGGGGAGACACAATGTTAATGCCCAGGGTTTTGAAGTCAAGGATACTGAGGATCCAAGACCCACTATACGCAAGCTGAAAAAGACATATTGGCAGCATATGAAGGAGTTAGAGCTGCCTCAGGTCCCCTCTACACTTCATGCAACTGATGCTATATGGAGTGAGTTGCACTGATCACACAACAGACTCGAATAGGAAACACCAGTCACCCAGAAATTTTAGAAGTGATTATGGACTGGTCAGAAGACAAAGATTTGGGAATATCACCAGAGGAGGAGGTGACATGAGGCCCCACTGTATAATAAACTGCCAGAAAAGGAGAGGCAATATGCCCCATTTACTGATGGGTCCCGTCACACTGTAGGAAAGCATAGGAGATGGAAGGTGGAGTCCCCTACAAGTTGCAGAAACTGCTGAAGGAGAAGGTGAATTGAGTCAGTTTGCAGAGGTGAAAACTATCCAGCTGGCTTTAGCCATTGCTGAATGAGAAAAACGGCCAGTACTTTATACTGACTCATGGATGGTGGCAAATGCTCTGTGGGGGTGGGTGCAGCAATGGAACCAGAGCAACTGGCAGTGCAGAGGTAAACCTACCTAGGCTGCTGCATTGTGGCAAGATATTGCTGCCCAGCTGATTGTGAAGTACATCACATGGATGCTCATATACCCAAGGATCGGGCCACTGAAGAAGATCAAAACAACCAGCAGGTGGATCAGGCTGCAAAGATTGAAGTGGCTTAGGTATATCTGGACTAGAAACATAAGGGTGAATTATTTGTGGCTTGCTGGGCCCATGATACCTCAGGCCATCAGGAAAGAGATGTAACATAAAGATGGGCTCGTGATTGAGGGGTGGACTTGACCATGGATGTTATTGCACAGGTAATCCATGAATGTGAAACATGTGCTTCAATTAAGCAAGCCAAGCGGTTAAAGCCTCTTTGGTATGGAGGACGATGGCTGAAATATCAATATAGGGAAGCATGGATCGATTATATCACACTCCCACAAACCAACCAAGGCAAGTGCCATGCGCTTATAATGGTGGAAGAAAACACCAGATGGCTGGAAACATATCCCAAGCCCCATGCCACCACCTGGAACACTATCCCGGGCCTTGAAAACCAAGGTTTATAGCAACACAGTACCCCAGAAAGAATTGAGGCAGACAATGGGACTAATTTCTAAAACAACCTCATAGACACCTGGGTCAAAGAGCATGGCATTGGGTGGATATATCACACTCCCTATCATGCACCAGCCTCCAGGAAAATCAAACGATATAAGGGACTGTTAAAGACTACACTAAATGTAGTGGGGGGGTGGAACCTTCAAACATTGGGATACACATTTCGCAAAAGCCACCTGGTTAGTCAACACTAGAGCATCTGCAAATTGGGCTGGCCCTGCTCAATTAAAACTTTTACATACTGTAAAAGGGGATAAAGTCCCTGTAGTGCACATAAAGAATACGGTAGGGAAGACAGCCTGGGTTACTCCTGCCTTAGGCAAAGGCAAACCTATTCAAGGACCTGGGTACACTTGGTGTATGATGCAGAAGGATGGAAAAATCCAGTGTGTGACTCAAGAGCCTTTATGTGAGAATAGCCAATGAATTAAATTATGTTAATTATAACTCTGCCACTGTATGTCATCATTACTATAATTGTTATATGCTATATCAATGGTATTATAGTAAGACTCAGATTAATGAAGAATGAACTTTGATAAAACCAAGAGAAGCACAGTAGTGATGGAATTAGAGCTGACTTCAGCATGCAATCATCCAACACTACACGATTCTCTTGATGTGCCCAATGTCACGCACTCGCCCCACTGCACTGAAGCCTGATTCTGCTCTGCTGAGCTGACTTCGCACCATTCCTCCCTCCCAGAAAGATTGTTATGACAGATGGAGCCCAAAGTCATGAACTACATGAACTCGACAGACATTTTAAAGGGACATTTTAATGAACATAAAGGGACATTTAAATGAACATTTTAAAGGCCCATAAACTAAGAAAGGAAATTATTTGAAAAACATATCAGAGAGTGTGGGACCTGGCCATGACATAGATGGTATAGAATAAGGAGTGGATATTGTTCTGTTTTTGGCTGGAATAAAGTTAATTTTCTTCCTAGTAGCTGGTATAGTGCTGTGTTTTGGATTTAGAATGAGAATTATGTTGACAACACGGTGATGTTTTAGTTGTTGCTAAGCAGTGTTTATACTAAGTCAAAGACTTATCAGCTTTTCATACTGCCCTGACAGCAGAGGCTGGAAGTGCACAAGAAGCTGGGAGGGGACCAGCAAGGACAACTGACCCAAATGAGCCAAAGGGGGATTCCATACCATATGACATCATTCTCAGTATATAAACCAAGAGGAGTTGGCTGGGAGCACTGCAGCTTGCGGATTGGCTGGGCATCGTTGGCGGGTGTTGAGCAATTGTATTGTGCATCACTTGTTTTGCATATTCTATTATTATTTTCCCTTCCTTTTCTGTCCTATTAAACTATGTTTACCCCAACCCACGAGTTTTACTTTTTTTTTTCTGATTCCTTCCCCCATCCCACTGCAGGGGGCAGAGCAAGTGGCTGTGTTGTCGTCTGGGGTTAAGTCACAACATAGTCCCCATATGGCCAGTGCAAAAGTCTAACAGTGGAAGCTAACAGTGGACTACTGTGGCCTGAATGATCATGCAGCTGGACTACTGCCATACCTGACATGCTAGAATTCCAGTATGAGCTGGAGTCAAAGGTAGCCAAACGGTGTAAGACAACTGATATTGCTAATATGTTTTTCTCAATCCCTTTGGCAGCAGAGTGCAGGTCACAGCTTGCTTTCATGTAGAGGGCTTTCCAGTACACCTGGAACTGACATGGTGGAAACCATGTGACCCACTGCCCAAAATACTATCTTGGGCCTTGGAAAGCAAGTTTTACAGTGACAGGACATCCCTGAAAGAATTCAGTCAGTCAGCGAGACACATTTCCAAACAACCTCATAAACACCTGGGTCAAGAAGCATGACATCGATGAGATGTATCCCATCCCCTATCATGCACCAGCCTCTGGGAAAATTGAATGATACAATGTAGTTAAAAACTACACCAAGACCAATGAGTGCTTGGACGTTCAAGCATTGGATACAAATTTAGCAGAAGCCACTTGGCTAGTTTACACTAGAAGATCTGACAGTTGACCTGGCCCTGCTCAATCAAAGCCCCTGGGCACTGTGGAAGGAGACAAGGTCCCCACAGTACATAAAAACAGTCTGGGTTATTCCTTCCTCAGGAAAGGGCAAACCTACTCATGGGATTGTTTTTGCTCAAGGACATGGGTGCACTTGGTGGGTAATGTAGAAGGATGGGCAAGACCAATGTGTACCTTAAGCTGCTTCAATTCTGGGTGAAAATAATCCATGATTTGAGTTGTATGATGGCAGTGTTACATGATGCTTTATGTCACTACTGCTGTGGCCACCTTATGTCAAAGGTATTACAGCAGGTACCTCTTACTGCTAGCCAGGCTGGAGGCAAGAGGAGGAATTCATTGCAAAGTTAAATGTTATGGCCTAGTCCAAAGGGACCAGGGGTGGAGACTTTAAATTGTTGTAACCCACGATTTGAGTTGCATGTTATAGGAAGTACCACAGCAGAAACACCTGAACCAATGAAGAACAAACATCACAAGAAGCAGTGCAAGTGCAGCCGTGACCCAACTTGAACTGCTTTTGGTGCCCTCTCCTGTCCTGAGTGAATACTTTAACAGATGAAGCCTGGGAAGTCATAGATCAAATGAACTCAATGAATATTTTATGAATATGTATGGAAATTTTACAAACATTTTACAGGGGAAGGGGTGGTTAATGAGGATGTATTGTGAGTGTGGGACCTCAACATGACATAAATGGTATGGAATAATGGGTGGGGAATGCACAGGCTTTGGCTGGGATAGAGTTAAATTTCTTCACAGTAGCTTGCACAGGGCTATATTTTAGATTTGTGCTGAAAATAGTGTTGATAATCTGATGTTTCAGTTTCTGCTGAGCAGTGCTTATGCAGTGTCAAGGCCTTTTCTACTCCTCACACTTCCTTGCCAAGTACATTGGAGGTGCAAAAAAAGTTGGGAGGGAACACTGTTGGGACAGCTGACCCCAACTGGCCAAAGGGATGGATATTCCATACCATCACGGTAATAAAAATGGGGGGGTGAGTTGGCAGAGGGAGCTGCTGTTCAGAGACTGGCTGGGTATCAGTTGGTGGTGAGTAATTTTTTTCATTTGCGTCACTTGTCTTTCTTGGGTTTTAATTTTCCTATTACTTTTTTTTAATCTTCTCCTTGCAATTATTTTTTTTTAAATTAGTATTTCTTTTTAATTATTAAATTGTTTTTATCTCAACCCATGAGTTTCTTTCTCACTTTTACCTTTCCTATTCTCCCTCCACCCAACTGAGGGGGAGTGAGCAAGCAGCTGTGTAGTGTTTAGTTGCTGGCCGGGGTTAAACCATGACACCTGGCCACACCTGTGTGGGAACCTTATGCGGTGGATGTCTGTTTTGGAGCTGGGCTTTGGCGGCAGGGGGTGGATGAGTGTTATGTGGTAGAGCAAGTGCAGAGCCATAGTGTTAGTGGGGCTGGGAAGCGGCTGCCAAGGGAAGGTGAGGGCTGCTAACAGCTTTCAGTCCTGGCCACTTCTGTGTTAGATCCATACCCAGCAAGTGTGTGTTTGGAACCTGGGCTCTGGTTGTGGGGCTGGGGCAGGGAAGGTGAAGGCTGCCAAAAGCTTTCAGTCTGGCCTTTTCTGTATGGGAGACATCTCTGGCAGCCATCAGTTTTCCTCAGTTCTTGCTAAAGTGAGGGTGAGGAGAGGGTGAGGATAAGGTGGTACAGCATGTTCAGAGCTGCAGTGTTTGTGGCATGCAAAGGGGCTGTCACATGAATGTGAGGGCTGCAAACAGCTTTATATCTGGGCCACATCTGTCTGGGTGCTAGGGGTCCTAGCTGTCTGACTGCTGGGTGTGTGTTTGGGACCTGGGCTCAGGCTGGAGTAGAATGTGTAAGTGAGATTGAGGTGCTAGAGCAAGCACAGAGCCATGTTTCTGGGGCTTTGAACAGGCTGCCAAGGGAAGGTGAGGGCTGTCAAAAGTTTTCAGCCCTGGCCACTTCTGTGTGGGAGTCATAGCTGGCGTGTGTCTGTTTTGAATTTGTCCTATGGCTATTGTGAGAGTTTAGGTGAGGGTTTGGGTTGCAGAGGAAGTGTAAAGACCCATTGTTCATGAGACTGCAAAGGGGCTTCCAAGGGAAGGTGAGGGCTACAACAATTTTCGGTCATTTCCCCTTTTTGCCTGGGAACCATTGCTAGCAAATCTGTTTGGAGGTGAACTTAAAGAGGATGAGGAAAAGGGTTAGTGTTAGGGTTAAGTGCAAGACAAAGTGCAGAAGCTGATGGTTAGCAGGGAATGTGAAAAGGCTGCTAAGATAAGGTGAGAGCTGCCAAAAGTTTTCAATCCTGGCCACTTCTGTGTGGGAGCCCTAGCAGATGGGTGTCTGTTTTGGACTTGAGCTCTGGCTAGGGTGAGGGGTCTGGTCCTTGGGATGGTGCAGAGTCCAAGTATTTTGGGGCTGCGAGAGGAAGGCCACGGGAAGGTGATGGATTCAAAAATGCTCAGTTTTGCCTGGGAGCCACAGCTATTAGAACTGCATGTTTGATCTGTGCTCTGGCAAGGGCGAGGATCAGGAGAATTAATGTTAGGTGGACAAATAATAGAGACCCACTGTTTGAGATGATTTGAAGGGGCTGCCAATAGATGGTGAGGGCTGCCAAATGCTCATTCCTGGGGACTTTTTTATGTGATTCATTGCTGGCAAGGCTCCATTTTGGACATGGGCTTAGGGTAGAGTTGGGTACAGCAGTGGCCAATAATGAAATATTCTGGCATCTCTCAGCTTCCACTGGCAGCCCTTTTACAGTCCCACCAACACTTTGGCTCTGTGCTTGTTCTAGCACTTAATATTATCCCACACCATGACCATAAACCTAGCCACAGCTCAGTCTCAAAACGGACAACTGCCAGCTAGGGTCTCACAGAGAAATGGCCAGGACAGAAAGCTTTTGGTAGCCCTCACCTTCCCTTGGCAGCCTTTTCATGGATCACCTATCATGTGGCTATACACTTTGTCTTTCAGCAAAACTTAACCTTTTTCCTGACCCTCACCCTACCCTAAGCCCATGTCCAAAACGGAACCTTGTCAGCAACGGCTGTCTGTCCTGCACCAGATCTTAACCATTTCAATCTTCATCAGTTCCGAATATACTCAGAAAGGAAGAAGTACATTTAAGCATTTCTCACGGAAGGACTCCAGCACAATTTTTAATAGGGTTGGAGACTCCATGACAGAAAAATAATTAAGAAGTCTCTATAACTGACATACAGAAAGTATGCATATGAAACAAAAAGTAAAACGAAAAATTACTCAATAATTCCTCCACAACCCCCCCAACTTCTGAGATTTTCTTGGTATAGTTTGCTGTCTAAAACTCAGTTCCATGCTATTTCCTCATAATTGTCATTAAAGCATATGGATAAAATCGTAATTTTTTAAAATTCCACAGCAGAAATCAGGAGGAAGATGAGATCTTCTTCCACAGTTTCCATTTTAAATTTTATATGCCTCAATACTGCAGTGAGTGATGAGGTAGAACATATGTGAGGGGATAGAAGGGATAGAAAAGTGGAAGTTTACTACTAACTTCTCATTTAATATGAAGAAGTGACTAGAAAGAAAAAGAGATGATATATATATAGACACAAATATGCAAAGATGGAACTAATACTTCTGTAGAGAATCCAAAGATTAAAGGAAGAAATGAAGCCATAACACATGGCAGTACAAAATTTCCAAGAACATACTTAATTACAATTCTAATTCCATAACTTATAAAGAAGTATGATTTACTTTCAATTATCATACTGCCAGTTTATTCTTCAGTGTATGCAAAAATCACTCATTTCTGAGCCTTTTGGGCAAACAAGTATTTGCACGATCTTAACGTCTAACATTCTTTCTGGTAATTTTAAGGTTAAAAACGACATCTGTGATTCTGATGTGAGCTGGAAAATGAGGACTTTCTTTTCCAGGAGTTTTGACAGATACTCTGAAAAGATGGGAAAAGTATGGTATGGCTTAAGCAATCATAGCTTACAATTTTTGCTAACCAAATATACAGCCAGTGCTGCAGTTTCATAAATTAAAGCATTCAGTTTGAACTACCCTGTGACAAATTTTTAAGTCCATTAATTTTACTCTAATTTAAAACCTTATCTTCTTCAGAATTTACTGTAGCTGAAATTAAATTAGTTTAACTAAAATAGCACAACTTTTAGTTGTTAGAGCTTTCATCATAGTTTTATAACTGATCACATAATTGGATGATAAGACAACGGGTCTGAATCTGCTTGCATGTATCCACAAAAGGTGCATTGGTAGTGAAATGAATAGAACAGATCTTCAGATAAAAAGGTATGTTTACTCATGCATGTGTTTATATATGATATACCTCAAAAATGGCCTTTTTCACTGTTTATGAAAGAGATGGAGATTGCACAGTAGGTATTTTGCCTTTCTAATATAGTGCATTAGGGGTTTAGAGCCTCTTCTTTAAAAGACTGAAGAGTTGTCTCACAAGGTTTTTCACAACAGTAGAAGAACAAATCATTAAAATGTAAATGAGAAGCTTTCCTAAAGCTAATGTCATAAAGAGTGAGCAATGTTCACAAATTATACTGTGATATGTGAGTTATCAGGCAAGGAAGAAACAGAAGTTTACCCAAATGAAGTGGCTGCCATATCTATTAATTGCAGACCATCTGCAGCAAGTGGTGAAATTAAAAATCAGTAGTCAAAAGGGCACAAATCAGTAGTCAGTCTAACAGATGAACCAACCTGGAAAAATGCAATTTTGTGGAGTTGCTCGGAGATCAATACAGCAAAACCAGTTAAAAGTCAGTGATTAATGATGAGATTCTCAAAAATGCCTAATAAATTCAGAGTAAAAGTTCTAAGGTCACACCAGTGTTTCTGGAAATCCCGTCTCTAAAACACTTAGTTTTGCTATCTGGATTTTCTTTTCAATACTACTACCCAGCCACTTTATACATCAAAGTGTATACCATTAGCATGACATATTACTCTTATTTTTTTCTGTAATTCCTAAACAATACTGTGAAAATAATAAATCCAAACTTAAATCAAATTGGAACCTTATTTATTTTGCCTCAAACTGCTGTACTTTAAGATCCACTACTGCTATGTATCCCAAATATGATTTTGTTTCACAACAGCTTCTGTATTTACAAATGTGGAAACCACCTACAGTTCTGCATTAAAAAAATCTACTGCTCAGTGGACAGCCTGCAAAGAAGTAACAGTTCATGGTAACTCTTTCCTTCTGACCCTAACTGTCAATATTAACCCACTGCTAAGAAACTACAACACAACTCCAAATGAAAGGGCATATGTTTCAAATATAAAATTATATTTAATAATTCGTGGAGATGTTTGGTCTATAGTTGAAAACAATTTCAGAATAAATACTTACATCTTACTCATAAATGCTCCAAGGAAAATAACATTTTATCTGAGACATGCCCTGAGCTATCTAAACTCCTTAATAGTGCAAACAATGTTGCAGTGATGCCTGGTTTCATCCTGGCTTTTGCAAAAGAAACACAGCAACTGCCCACAGAGCTCCTAAATGGCTGACACACCACAGCATTATGCTCACTACAGCAGTTCTTGTAGTTTTGCTAAGTTCCTCTCCATCCACTGGATATTAAGCTGAATTGTGTCAATTGCCTCTTTTACACAGCGCAGCTGAGAACTCTCCTCTGATTTTGACTCAAAAAATGACTTCACCTGCATAGCAAGAGAAAAGAAAGAAAAAGAAAATTTTCATTAAAATCAACACTGGTCACACAAATAGGTTCAGAAGCAAAGGCTAAATGTATGTTGCAGGAAATCTATTATTCAGAATTATTTATATATATGCAGAAATAAAACCTCTCAAAGGAGTTCCCAAAATGCAAGGAAAATATTTTTCATGCTAACTGCAGCAATAACTCATCTGGGTTCAATAAATGATTTCACCAATAAACAGACATTCACTTATGATATTGATCACAGAGCAATCACAAAGCAAAGTTCTGTGTGACGAGTCTTGTTCTGTGACAACTGATTGTTGCAAGCAATCCTCTTCAGCACTCTGGAATGACCCCCACACTCACTCATAACTGTCAATGCTAACACTTAAAATACTACAGAACAAACCATGAATAACTATCTCTACCAATTAATCTGAATGAAAACATTAGACTAAACCATAAACCATTCTCGATACATAAATTCAAGACCTTGTTAGAGAAGACAGCAGAGATTTCTAATGGCTATTAACTGGCTCTTAACTGATATTCAACCTCCACAACAGCTCCTTGGGACTGTTGACAGCAAAAATAACATAAAGCAATTTTTATGGCACTCCATCGCATTCCAGAGAGGCAGAAAGCATAGCCTGTTTACAAAATCTAGACTAAAATTCTATCTAGACGAAATCATTATTTTGGGAGACAGCGTGTTCCAGTGAACAAGAAAACAAAACAGCATAAACAGATAACTGGGTTCAACTCTATCACAGACTCAGTATTTAATCTTTAACATGTTTATGTATATATTTGCTGTGTGTGAAATAAGGAAAGCAATAGGTGTATATCCTTGCAAAAGGGCCTCAAGGACAGAAATAACATGTGTTTTCCTCATCCTTCAATTAAATGAAAACAGCATTGGCACTAGAAAATATTCCTTTCTAGTAGATTAAACCACCAACCTCAAGTAAATGTGCTTTTGTTGCAAATTGGGAAGTTGATAAACTAATGATATTCTGGATAGTATATGAGCCTAGGTGAAACCTGAAACAGAAACAAATAAGTTATTTTTAACTAGAAGCCACTTTAAGATGCAGGTTCAGTACATGTACACATTCTTATTTCTACTTTTTTGTTTTAGTAGTTGGAAATCATTATAAGAAATTAAATTCAAGTTTACATATGTCATTTTTCAAAAGAGATACAAGGTCTTAGAAGTCCAAGCCTCTAGTTCCCTAATCCCTCTAAAAATTGAACTTCAGAGCAAAAGACATTGAAAATTTTCAAACTTCTATCACAGCTCAAGTAGTAAAGAACTGAGGACACCACACACTGAATACCAAGACCTGCATTTGTGGTATGTATTCCAAAACTCTACAGTAATTGAATTTGCAACCAGATTTCACTTCAAGCAAAGTAATTTTGTAATATTGCTTAATAAGAGCTTGCTAGAGCAGAAATTTTCATCCAGGAGAAGCTTTTTTAGCAATGTGAAAATGTTCCAGATCAAAACAAGGATTTAGAAATAGTTTTCCACGTACTGTTAGCTTTTGGAAGACTTGCAGGACAGCTCTCCTGCTGGGTACCCTTCTAGGCCAGTTAAGGAGAACATGTATTTCTAAAGCAAGTGGGATTTTTGTTTATTAGGTTTTGGGATTGCTGTAAAAAGGCAGAAAAAAAAATTCTGAATGAATTCCCTGGGTGTGCTTTTTAATGCATTTGATCCACATAAATATCCTGTATGTGCAGCAATCACCTTAGAGAGGGCATCCTTTTAATAGAAATTCAAATCAAGATTTTTTAAAAAATACTGTAAGACTCTAGGAGGTTCCAAAGTCCTATCAACTATTGCTGAGATTTCAAAGTTTATGTTCCAAGTTATTTTTGTAAAATAAGATTTCAAAACAGGCTTTACAATTTTAATAGAAATCTTCTTATACGAAACCAACTTTTTATTATTTTGCACTTGAAAGAAACAAAAAGATGCTTTTTATACACTGAGTATGAAATTTCAGCTACATCAGAAGCCTTACTTTCGTGTAAGCTTTTCCCAGTTCTCTTTGACAAAGTCCCAGGCCAGCAAATATCCAGTCAAACTCTGGCTAACAGTTGATATGATATGTGAAAGCTCCTGTGCCCTAATGACTTCTCCTTCAAGGCTGTTCTGCATTAACCTAAAAGACAAAGTATATGAAAAGGGACAGGAAAAAACAACTATTCTTATCTTCACATGATCTCCTGATACTCCTGAATTAGATGGAAAAGGTTATATAATGTAAAGATTATGTAACAGACTTCTGGCATCTGGAACACACCGATCCTCCACTTTATAACTACTGTACTTATTTAGCTTTAGTTTCCAAGTGTCAGAGTGACCTTAGCTCTAAACCAAGTACCTGAATTTTCATTGCTTTTGAAAAAGATGAAGTAAATGTAAAAGAAAACATAATACATTGAAAAGTTAAGAGAAAAAAGCTGTAACAAGAATCACCTAGCAGCACAACCTTGGTCCTCCATGCAGTACTGAGAGTTGGTCTATAGAGAGTTGCTGGAGCATAATGTAAGGTCAAAATTTTACCCAAAGAAAGAAAGAAAAAAAAAAAAGAAAAAAAAAAACCCAAACAACAAAAAAACCCCAACTAGTTATTATCTTGGTTATAAAGCAATCTTTTAAGACTCCATAGAACAATGTGCAATTTTGTTACCTTTACCACAAAGTCTGCGATTTTGTGTTACCAGTAGTGCAAAGCCTTTACGTGCAATTGTTTTCTCTTTATGCATATTCAGAATTTGGCCTTTTGAGCTACTCTGTTACATAAATTATTTTTAAGTTAAAAATATCAGGTTCCTTGTGTTTATGGAAGCCTGTACAAAACATGCAGATAGATCAGCAATCACAAATTTTTTCAACAATTCAAAAAAGGCAATACATTTTTTCAAAGAAGATTTTAGCACCTTTAATTTTCATAACATACAACTTTTTGGCTCCTTCATACCAGATCAGCTTTCTGACATCTTCTGTGGTGGCCAAGGCTTCAATCATCTTGCTTTTCTCTGCTTCAGAAACTGAAGAGGAGTACATCTTTAGGAGGAATTCCCAGCCATCACTAGATTTGGCTCCAGCTATAAATATGGCTTTCATAACATCACTAGGCAGACTACAGGGAAAAACAAAACCAACAACAAAACAACAACAAAACAAACAAAAGAGGGACATATAAATGCCTATTTGGCAAAAGAAGGAAGAAAAGTTACAAAATGAAAATATTAGCTTGAAAGAGATTCCTCTCTTTTGAGCAGTTTAATTCGGTAGAAATTGTAAATTTGCTGGATTGAATTCATGCCAGTCTAAGACTTTAAATCACTGAGAAAAAGCAAATTGTATTAGTCACATGAAAGCACAGTAAACTGTACAAAAATCTGAGTAATTTTCTGTCGCTAGAAATGCACATGAATCCAGAGCAGAATGAATTCTGCCAGATAAAAAGGCATGCTTTGACATTACTACTAAGTAATCCTCCTTGAGCATACAGCTTAGGAAATGCAGATGGAAGCAATTTGTGACTGGTTTTGCAGTCACACTTAATAAGACTGCAGACAAAGACTTAAATTCTAGCACACTTCCCCCTCTCATCTTGAAACAGCAATTACTTCTACATGACGAGCAACTCAAAGACAGAATGAAGTGCTTTATCAATGCTGTTGGTGGTGGCGTGTGGGTTTTTTTTGTTTTGTTTGTTGTTTTTTTCCCCAAAATGGTGGCAAGGTAACAGGAAAACAGGTAGATAAAAGAAGTGGAAGCCCAGTTTTTGTGGTACCTCATTGTTCCATTAGACTTCATCCACTTCTTAAACATCTCAGTGGCAGTTGTTCTACAGTTTCTCATATCATGGGTGCAGGCAAAAGCTAGCAGCATTGACCGGAGCTCTCGTTCAGACAGGGTCCCATCATCTGTCCAACGCTGTTGATCAATTTTATCTCCAAGCAGGTGCTCTATTCTATGCTAAAGGAGGAAAAATTACTATCAATAGCTAATTCTTCCCAAGAGGATTTTCTATATTAAAAATTAGTTTCAGAAAAGGAAAAAAGTTAAATTTTAGAACTGTGGAAGTTAAACATAGTAGCTTTTCATCTACCTATTCCCACTTACATATACCATTTCTTACCTGTATGAATAAATATCAGATACCACATTGATTTGAAAGATAGGCCAGATCTACATCTTAAATTGCACATGGAAACTAAAGACTACTCTTCGAGCTATGGTTCAGACTTGTATGTAGTCAGCTTACTAGCTCAACTAACTACAACTCCTGTAAGTTTAACTGCTTTTAACTCCATCAAGGGACAGTTAATACATCTTAGTTTAGCACAAGCAAATAAACAAACCTTCATCTAGAGGTTGAACACCTTTCACATCTGTAGTTTTGTAGCTTGCCAAAAACACAACTATGTGCCTGACCAGCTACCACATCTCAGCTGAAACACTTGAACATAAATATAACCTCACAGACACTGAATTTCAAACAATAGCTTGGGCTGTTTATCATAACAGATCTGTAACACCTTTGAATAAATACTAAATAAAGAAAATTATTATAGTAGGGGTTTTTTGTTTCTTGTAAGTTTCCTTAAGCACTCACTAATTAACCTTACATAGTATAAAGAAAAACACCTGCTATTTTATCTAATCATTTAGTAATTTTCCTTCTAGACTAAATCCCTTTGCTGATGTTCTACAGTGTAAAGCAGCAAGGATCATTTTATATCTGTAGATGAGTACAGACAGGAGGCTTCATACTAAGAAGGTAAACAGAGAAATGAAAGACATTTCCTCAGCAAGAACTGAGGCTATGATGCTGGTTTCATTGCTAAGTCTGTAGCACTGTATCATGTTAATCTTATCGCACAGCTGGAGTGGGACAGTGACAACCATTCGTGTTCCTATTTTTACAGTAAATAATTTTTTTCCCTGCCTCTATAATAAAGCAATTAGATCTATGATCTCCAACCACTTTAATGATTTTGGAAATAACTTTTCTGTCCATATTGTCATGGACTCTGTTTAATTACATATCTTAACTACATTGACCTTCAGAGCCACTACAGCAAATATCCAGACACTACTATGTTCCCACTGCATTACACTCCTTACAAAACATTGTGGGGGGGTTGGGAGGGAGGGGGTAGGTGGAGGAAGTCGATCCAAAAAAATTAGCATTTCAGTAAGATGTCATTACTACTTAACAAAAGCAGACAAGACTGGCAAGTATCTAGAATACAAGCGAACTCAGTAAGATTACTGAGTATGTTCAACACTCAACACCTAAAAAGATAATGTAACTATAAAGAACATTACAGCTGATTACAGCTAATTATTTCAAATCATAATTTACAGAAAACCAAGACATACCATGACTCGTACTGCCAGCTGTTGTTCGCCCTTTTTCTCCAAAAGGCTGTATATGTGACTCAGCTGAAACAAAGCTTGAGTGAGTGGTGCAGTGCTGCTCTCTTTGTTAAGGTAATCAATCAGCTCAAAGGCCTTTTCCAGAGACTCTTTTCCTAGACTATAGGTCAATGAATACAAACATTAAAATGGTTTCCAAAGCAAAAGCACTCCCTGAATCCAGAAGTGATGTTCTCCATTGCATTAACAGAGCGATAGGTGAATAGAGGGAGTAATATAAGAAACACTTCAAATGTACATATTTTTACACTATAACATTAGTAGGAGATCAACAAAACAGTGGCCACTAACATGCCTTCAATTAACAAAAATGAAAATAGGTAAGGAAGTGTGACGATGATTTCTGAAAATATTTATTATAAATGAGGGTACTCAGATACAGGAGGTAGCTGTCAAAGAGGCCATCCAGAATGCTCAACCTCACGTGCTCTGATGGCAGTGGTGAAAGACAAGAGAGGGAGCCAGTAAAAATTTGAGAGGAAAATAGCTTATTACTCTAAAGTGGAGCACTCCTTGACAGAGTAGAGGAAAACAATCGTCGAGGCACATTGTCAGACACTAAAGAAAACAGTGTCTTTCAGAAATGGAAGCTATCATGTGTCTCTTCGTGAATCAAATAAATTAGCAATATGGAAGCATCAGCGAAATAACTTCTAAGGAAAATATTAGTGAATGGTGAACAGTTTCAATAGGCTAATAAAGACTGAAATAAAACTTATTTGAAGCAGTCTTCTCTAGAATCTAAGTCTGATCTTCTTTAACATGGGAAAACATTAAACACATACTAACTATGTTTTCCAAAATAAAAGTCTTACCCTGCAAGGTTGAAGATATTGTTGATCAAATTGGCTCTGTCTTTAGGACTCAAAGCAGTGTGGTTTTTTTTCAACAGATCAATTAGTGTTTTCCAGTCTTCAGTATAGTGTACTATGTAATAGCCGTTCATGTCCACATTGAATTTTATCCATTCCACCTCTTCTGGAAGTTCAATGACAGCTAATGGACAGACAATCAGTTAGCAGCTGAAACAAACATCTAGCAACTGTTCGTTCAAATCCAAATCTGTGAAGCAGACTGGTTCCAGAGAGTCAATAAATTCTTTTCCACCCACTAGTTCCCCCTACTATGAAGAAGGAATACTCAGTACAAAGCTTCTACGAGAAGGCTCCAAAATTCCTCATTGTACTTCTTCCTCCTTCTTCCTACATCTGATTGAATAAACAGTATCACAATCTGCCCCGAGTTGTATTTATGCAGTTAATTACTTAGTGCAGTAATTTTTCTCCTTCTGTCCAGTTCTTCTTTGAAACAACCCCATGTCCTCTCTGACCACTTTCATATTTTAAATATATATATATACACATATATAAAAGAGTAGTTATACACACCATATAAAGAAATAGAGAAATGAAGATGGCATTAAGTAGATGAAAGGCCACACTCTAGTTTCAAAGTCAACTAGATACAAAAAGAGAGGCTTTGGGAAAAAGCTCTTCATTTCAGTTGATTCTATAAGTACTGCCAAAAATGTCAATGCCTTTGAAATGTAAGTATTCTACTCCAAACTGCTTTGTACATCTCTTCTATTCTCATATCCTCCACATCCAAGTTTCTACAGCGAGTAAGGAATTAGTATGATGAATATGAAACCACCAACAGGGCCATTTAAGGTGAAAAATAAAAGATGAAATGAGGCTACTTACCTATTAGTTCTAGTAAGATCAAGAACACATTCAATTAAACAGCTTTGTTTTTCCATTCTGATAATTCATAGTATTTTTTACTAAAACTCCATCTCAAATGGAAAAGGCCAGGAATAACTTGTAGGTTTTGTAAAAGCAATGTCAGAACGACATAAACTAAAATTATTTACTCTATTTATAGTACTTCTAAAGTAATTTTAGAAGGGTGGCAGTTTGTAAGAATCAGTAAACAGTAAAAATGTCAAGATCAACTCTGAGAATTTGGTTTTAAATTTGTATAGTTTTATGTCAAGAAGTAGAGGTGCAAGATAGGCTTATGAATTAAGAATAATTGCCAGTTAAATGCAATGAATAGTAACTTTAATGGGGGAGAAGAAAATACATCAGCAGAAGTGAGACAATGAGTCAGACCAGCCTCAATAAAATGCAAAAACCTATTCAAGTCAGTGGAAAAAGATAGACAAAGTGATTTTAGCACAATACTACATAAAAGTGTATAGTAACTATTCACTTGGTAAGGAAAAACAGGGCTGAATGAAAAACACTCACAGACTAGCAATTTAGGATCCAAACTAGCCGCTGCAGCAAAAGCAGAGAGTTCATGTGAAAAGATCTAACTGTTTCAAGTTCTACAGCATTCTCAAAAACTGAATCTGTTCTGGATGCAGTATTTGCTTTAATGTTATAAGAAATTAAATAATGTTTCAGTGGAAAGTGACTTCCTCACATTTCAGTACACTGGCAGAGCAACCTTCCCATTACTCACTCTCTAAAGGACATGCAGTTTGAGAGATTTTGTGCATACACTGGCATGAACAGAGTACAAATTCCAAACCTGTGTTTTGCCCCACTTGCTGCCATTTACTTGTATGTATCCATTCTGATAATTCACAGTATTTTTTTCTAAAACTCCATCTCAAATGAAAAAGGCCAGGAATAACTTGTAGGCTTTGTAAAACCAATGTCAGAATGACATAAACCAACTTTCTAAAGATGACCACCAGCAGTGCTTGGCTCCAGATCTCTGTGATTATTTTGTACTACATATGCCCTCATCAGTACATCTTACACAAGGGTGCACTCAGAAAGGTCAGTAATCTATAACATTTACGTAACTTGCTACCGAAATTTTGAGTCACATACCTGACTTCTGGTCCAGTAAATATGCATTAGTACAATGGGTAAAGTTGCAGCTACTAGTTATATAGGTGAGAGGAATATGCCACAGATAACTGCAAAGGAAAGCAAGTGTTTACTGACATATGCACATATTCTTTGACTTGAAGGGTTTGTTTAGACTTTTTTTCATTTAAGTACTTTAATATATCAGTAGTATTAGAATCACTGCATGTTATGTAAAATAATAAAGATCATTCATATAATAAATATATCATTCATATAATCAGAATATGATAAAAGAACACATGTACAGCATATACAACAATTATTTTATTCCCACCATGTTGAGAAGTGGGAAAATGTCATTGAATCATAGAATGGTTTGGGTTGGAAGGGACCTTTAAAGGTAATCTAGTCCAAGCTCCTGTCATAAGCAGTGACATCTTCAACTAGATCAGGTTGCTCAGACCCCCATCCAACCTGACCTTGAATAGGGATAGGTAATCCACAACTTCTCTGGGCAACCTGTTCTAGTATTTCATCACCCTCATCACAAAAAAATTATTCCTTATATCTAGCCTGAATTATTCCTTATATCTAGTCTGCTTTAGTTGAAAACCATTACCTCCCATCCTACAGACTCTACTGAAAAGTCTGTCCCCATCTTTCCTTTAAGTACTGAAAAACTGTAATAAGGTCCACTGAGAGACTTCTATTCTCCAGGCCAAGCAATTCCAACTCTCTCAGCCTGTCCTCATAGGAGAGGTTTTCCATTACTCTGACAACTTCTGTGACTCTCCTCTGGACATACTCCAACAGGTCCGTGTCGTTCTTGTATTGAAGACTCCAGAGCTGGATGCAGTACTCCAGGTGGGGTCTCACCAGAGTGGAGTAGAGGACCAGAATCACCTCCCTCAACCTGCTGGCCATGCTTCTTTTGATGCAGCCCAGGATATGGTTGGCTTACTGGGCTGCGAGTGCACATTTCCAGCTCTCATCCAGTTTTTAATCCACCAATATCCCCCAGTCCTTCTCCACAGGGTTGCTGTCCATCCCTTCACCCCTCAGCCTGTATTGATACTGGGGGTTGCCCCAACCCAGGTGCAGGACATTGCATTTGCACTGTTGAACCTCATGAGGTTCACATGGGTCTACTTCTCCAGCTTGTCCAGGTCCCTCAACTGCACCACTCAGCTTGGTGTCATCTGAAAATCTGATGAGTGTGCACTTGATTCCACTGTGTATGTCATTGATGAAGCCATTAAACAGTACTGGTCGCAGTACAGATGCCTGAAGGATACTGCTTTTCCTAGTACTTCTTCCTCAGTTCCAGCATGCTAAGTAGCTTGTCCAAAGTCATATGGACAGGAAATCTCTGGCTGTATCAGAAATTCAGCCAATATCACTTTCTTCTCAGTCCAATGTTATCTTCCTGAAATTTTGTAAGATTTATTTAAAAAAAAAAATTATGTTGATTCAAGTACAAGACTGAAACTTCAAATCATGGTGTGCTGGGTTTGTGTGTGTGGCAGGGCCTTTGGGTAGCGGGGGAGGGGGCTACAGTGGTGGCTCCTGTAAGAAGCTTCTCAAAGCTCCCCCAGTTCCAAGTTGGACCCGCCTCTGCACCAAGGCCCAGCTCATTAGTGGACGAAGGCTGTGCCTCTGAGATAATGTACTTAAGAAGGGGAATCTGGGAGGAGGAGTTGGAGTTATGAAAAGGAGTTGCGAGGAGAACATCTATGTGAACACTGAGATCAGTGAAAGAAAGGAGGAGTAAGGCGGGGAAGGTGCACCAGTGCAGAGACTCCCCCCAGCCCGTGGTGAGGTCACCGGTGGAGCAGATGTCAACCTGTAGCCCATGAAGGACTCCACTCCAGAGCAGGTGACTGTGCCCAAAGAAGGCCGTGACTCTGTGGGAAGAAGCATCTGCTATTGTAGCTTGGCCCTGGGAGGACTGCAACATGCAGGAAGTATCCACACTGGAGCAGGTCAGGAAGAGTTGCAGCCCGTGGGAAGGACTCATGTCGGAGAAAGTTCATGGAGGACTGTCTCCCATGAGAGTGACACCACGCTGGAGGAGGGGAAGAATGCGAGGAGTCCTCCCCCTGAGGAGGAAGAAGTACAGGACTGACCACACCCCCCCATTCCCTGCCCCCCGCACCTCAAGGTGGGAGGAGGTCAAGAAATCAGGAGCAAAGCTGAGCCTGGGAAGAAGGGAGGGGTGGTGGAAGGTGTTTTTAAGATGTGGTAATGTTTCTCACTGTCCTACTCTGTCTGTTAAGTGGTGGTGTTGTTAGTGTCTGAATTAAATTGATGTTCTTTTTTTATTCCCCTAAGGAGTCTGTCTTTTGCCCATGACCATCACAGGTAAGTAATCCCTCCTTGTCCTCATCTTGATTCCCAAACCTTTTGCTTTTTTCCTCCCCCTTCCTGAGGGAGAAGGGGTGAGTGAGTGGCTGCATGGTGCTCAGTTGCCTTTTGGGATCAAACCACAACACGTGATAATAGAAACCATAATTGATTGCATACTACAAAAACTGTCTCAAGTGAACTGCAAGCTGGAAGAATAAATGCTAAGGTGGCTCATTAACGATGATAAGGACTTGACTAGAGAAAACAGAACTTCAAGTGAGATGAAACAAGTTTTACATATGCATTCCAATTTTGACAGGGACCCCTTCTGTGTATGACTCACACAGAGCGCTCTTCTTCAAAAGCTTTTCCTGCACTCCCCAAATTGACATCAACTAGAAACAGAAGAATAATTAAGCCTAACAATCCTTCTTTTCTTCCCTTACCTTTCAACCACGCATTGCTTTCCTCTCTCCACATAACAAAAATAAAACAAAGCCCTGTAACTTCCAACATTCCAAGAGACAAATTCCTTTCACATGCCTGACTCTACAAGATGATGCAAAGGACTCAGTTCCTGTTAAGACTTCAAACAACTGATTAAAACCAACAAAATCTCAAAATGATTAAAGCTTATATATTTTGTTTTGATACAAAATACACTAAGCTTCATCACATAAAACATTTACAGTACATTCATCTTTACAGTTATCAACTGCCACATCTTTGCTTCTTCAACATTTTTGTATATACTTCCTCTCTGATATATTCCGCCATTTGGTGTCATGCATTAGTGCCATCTTAAAATTTCTAAGCCAAGTAAACTTTGATTCTAGCATTTCTACCTTCTTCTGACAAAGCCCAAGATATACAATGAATTTTGGCAGGAAGGAGCAGAGGCTCTAAAGTCAGATATATGCTCTGTAAGTTCTGCAAACTTCTGCAACCTGTCTTTCTTCAGCTTCTCATTAACCACACAAAACTTTCTGAAATTAAAAGAAAACTTCACCTGTAAGATCTGCCTTTTGTTATTAAAAAGCCTTAAGAATTCATTCTGCTCTTTACCACAACTTATCATCTCAAGCTTAAAAGTTTCAGGAAAGGATGCAAATAAGAAACTCAGCTTACAAAGGATGCTACAGATTTTTACCAGTTGTTTGGGTGGAAATAGACAGCGATCTTCAGGCAGATACTAGATGTATGAATTTCTGTGCCAAATTCTGTATTACTACCTGCCTTCAAAGAAAATACTAAAAACCCCTGAATACAAGTAAGAAAAATGTACAAGATACAAAAAAGATATCTGCAGGTAGATTTTAATGGATAAAAGGTATTAAGAAGGTAATAACCTTGTATCTGATGTCCAATTTTCTGGTTCCATGTGATACATAAATTTCTCTTGTTGTATAGAAATAACATTTCTCTTTCGAACAACAGTGACTAAAGGAAATCCTTTATGCAGAATCCAAGTTTTCATCAGCTTTTTTACATCTAGTGTTCCATTGGTAATCTGCAAAATACAATCATAACATAACAAGAAAACAGCAAATGGAGAACATTTTTAAACCTTCCTCCTTAACTTGCCAAGTAAGTAGTGGCATGACTCTGCATATGTAAACAATTACTTTGACACTGAGCTTGTAAATTTTGTAAGCAACAATTTAGTGGAGCAAGTGGTTTTTATTTTCTTAAGTAGAGGGAATCCTAGCCGAACAGTGGAAAGACAAATTGGAAATATCAGGTAGGTTGAACTGGTATGTCATGAAAGTGGAGAAGGCAATGTTACAGAAAAGAAAGTTATAGGAAGCTCCCAAGCTCCCCCTTAGTGTTTCTCTCTCCTTCTTGGTATTCTGATATTATGTGGGTGTTTCAGGTTAAAGATCTTCTTCTAATTCTGAAATGAATATTGGAAATTGAATTAAAATGACAGTGTTTGTACAACGCAAATAAAAAACAACATATCTTTTTTTTTTTTTTTTCCCTCCCACTTACCAGCCTTTGCACAGCTTAACCTCCAACCTCTTCTAATCTTTCAGGAATTTTTGTACTACAACATCCCCACTGAGGGACAAGTACTTTATAATGTCTACATATCACAGCCTCTTTATTAGCAGAGATGATCATCCAACATGAAAAAGACAATATGCCCCCTAAGTTATGAAAATATGTTTTAGGTTGAGCTATCAGGAACATAAGGAAATTAAAATGTCATTATTCAAGTTACATTTAACTTTTACTAACCTATACTGGGTCTTTCACTAGTTTATCTCATCAACTTCTTACTGCCCATTGTTGTCTGTTCAAGCCCACAATAACATGTACAGTTTACACTCATGGGAAAATACTGTATTATTTATGTAGAGAACAACCACAAAATTTAAATAGGGGTTTCAATTCCAGGGAAGCAATTCCCTATCAAAAGCTTAAAATTTATAGAATGTGAAGTCTACATGAAAAAATATACTTTTTACATACTTCCAAACCCCACACTTGGCTAAATCTCTTCCTCCATCTTGTTATCACAAGCTATCATTGCTACTACAATGTTACATTATGCAATCCCTTCATAAATTGCCCAAGATGTGCTGAATGCATGCTCTCACTTTCTTTTGCCGTTATCTTTTCCTTTCCTTCTTTTCCACTTTGAAACCACCAGAAATTTATACGGTCATTGCTACCCAGCCAAAGAAAAAAAAAACCAACTAGAAAACGCCAAACCCAAGATGAGAGGAATATTAAGAGATCCGGAAACTAATTAAGTCTAGTACTTGCACCTTGACAACTTGCCTGTTTCACATCTCAAGTCTTTCTGTGTTAACATTGTGAGCCACCTATAAATTTGAAATTTGATCCACTGAAATAATTCTATTCCAAAATAGAACCCTTCGCAATCATCTGAAATTAAACCAATTTGTTAGAAATTATAAGTTTATTATTTCATCCTAGCAAAACTTTTATTGACTTTAATTGATTTTATTGACGTATCTTCTTCGAACAGCTCCAATGAAAGCAATGCATGAAAATTAATTCAACCTTCTTCCTTCTATGTAAGGTATACAAAAAATTTGCTCACTGTGTTACAGGTTTTTCTTTTAATTCATGTGCAATTTTCTCATCTTCACTCCAACTATGATTGTCAATTTCCACAGAGAAAGTTAAGACTTAAGAAATGATTGTGCATTTTGCTGTGTGGACAGAAAAGTTTATGATCAAAGAAAAAGCCACTTCTGCAGCTGGAATTTTCAAACACATTCAGCCTAGGCATAATTAATGGGAATAAAAGGAAAGGAGCCAATCTGTGTGCTGAATATCATAGATTTGGTTTTATTATTACCGTAAATATAGGAAACCACCAAAAACAGTAACAAAGATCTCACTACATAATAATACTAATGGTTTAATTGTCATAAGGGAGACAATAGTTCACATCTAAAATGGAGAAGAATCAACAAGTTCAGACACAGATATGGCCTCTTGTATTATGAAGATAAAACTTAGAAAGAATTAGCAGATCTGGGCACTGGCTAGAGTCCAAGGGTACTAATAATGGTATCAGTCAGTTCAAAGATCAGATAGGTACACAATATTTTGTGTGAGCTACTCACATCCATCTAGTTCATAAGGTTTTAATTATTCAGACACCTATTGGGGGAAAATATTATTGAGCAAAGACTTTCCATCAGGTTCCTAGAATGGATGAACTTTTGATACCAAGGGCAGAGCAAGTAATCAGAGATGCAGCCTGTCTAGATTTGACTGTTAATCAACAGAGTCTGGCTGAGAATCTGAAGGTGAAAGCCCATCAGAAAGCAAGTGAAACTAAGCATTCAAGATACAAAAAGAAAAATATTAAGACAGAAAGAATACCAAAACAAAGGAAAATGGACACAGGGACAGTACCTATATTTCAGTAAATTGAGAGAGGCAATAGGTGAAAATCAATGGAAAGAAGGTAGTTCAGAAAATGTACCTTCCCAGGGGAGCAAAATAATAAAAGCCCAGATGTAAACTAACTCATTGCAATACCAGACCAGTCCAGTTAAACCAAGAGTCTTTGGAAAAAGGGAATACGAAAGTATACAAAAGTGAAAACACAAAACTGTGTTTTCATTAACATTTAGCATTTAAGCATTAACACTTACATGGAAAAAAACCTCACAAAACAAATCAAAGACTCAGGCACAAAATGAGGTGCAGTCAGAAATGGACACAGAGGAAAAGGCAAACACTGTAAGCAGCATCAGAAAATATCTAAAGAATCAGTTGGTGAGCTCCTCCACACAGAAGGGCAACTTCTAGCAGATAATGCTGTTAAATACCTGGTGTCAGTGGGAATTTGGTAACTATTAAATTAGCACCAAATACAAAGGGTTGTTTCTCATTAAAACAGGAAATACACACTGAGTTCTAACATTAGATGTTACTAGGTTGGTTGGATGCAATTCACTTAACAATACTAATAAAGGTGGGTGAAGCAATCCCAGAGTCGGTAACAATTACTTTTGACTCTTAAAAGATGATGACTGAGGTTCCAAGAGACTGGAGAAAGAGGCTTGCTAAGTCTGCAAAAAAGCCAAACCTTCCCCATGGTCAAACAGTAGGTTTATAATGAAATAAAAAAAAAGTTATTTTCTGAGCTAGGGAGACAGACTAAGCAAATAACCTAGTTTTGAGAACAACTCTTGTCCCATGCTCTAGTAACAGTTAAACTCTGCATCTAGCAACAGTACAACCCTCACATTAATTAAATGTGAGGCATCTGTGTGGTCTTGCTAGCCACTTTATGTGGTACTAACATCTCTGTGTGGTATGTTCTCTACGTGTGCATGACTGAAGATGGTTGGTCAGGAGGCTCCATTTTGCAGAGGTTGAGAAGAGGAAAGTCTAGTTTGCACTATAAAAATCATTATACAAACCAGAAGAGTTCTCTGTCATAAGAGAGTCACAGTCTGATATTAGTAATAATCCATCACTAGCTGGCAAACTAGTGACTGTATGTGACTAAACACATAAATTTACAGCCACCTGTGACAGCTGACAATAACTAACAGTGGCTCCAGTTCTGCAGAAGTTCAAATTTCATAAGGTAGGTGCCAAGAACCAAAACTAAACATTAAGTTAGTACCCTGTCTAGCACTCAGCTTCTCTGAGGGAACCTCACATGTATGTCAGATACTTTAATACATACTATGCAGTGCACACACTCACAGGGAAATCTGTTCCCTTCCCTTATACAACTACCTTGACACTCCCTGAGGATACTCAGCAGCTCTTTCTTGTTGGGATCACTCTCAATCTTGCACTCTCACTGTCTCACACATACTCTCTCCCTCTTGCACACTCCCCCCTTTGCACTCTCCCTCTCACTCTCTCCCCCTCATTTGCTCTCTCCCTTGTACTCTTCTACCCTCATCCTTTCTTGCTCTCTCTCTCCCTTCTGCTCTCCCCACTCCTTCACATGCACCCTCTCACCCCTGCCCTCTCCAGCTCCCACATGTCTGCTGACTCTCACCCTTGCTCTCTCCTGCCTGTGTCCCTGCTTTCTCATGCCCTCACTCTCTCCCCCCACACCCAATCAGACACAGCCTTACGCCTGCCTTACAATTTGAGAGCTGCTGAACTAAATTGTCCCCTAAAATTTATTTTCCTACAATTCCAGCACCATTTGCTGAAACAGAAGCCATCAGTGAAACAAGTTGCACAGGTAGAGAGTATCCCAAGACCTCTACAGAGGTCTACAGCTATTCCTTGAAAGTAACATTTTGTCCTGCATTTAATATGACTATTTTTATTCCGGTCTTAACACACTAACAATGCAACTCTAGAGAGGATATGTACATACTGACATGTCCACACATGTGGATATGCATGGTAGTGCACACCCACCTCCAGTGCTTTTTTGGGATGATACTCAATGGAGTCCTAGAAGCTACAGGAATCTCCATATCCATATGACAGAACTTTGTACTATGATAAGCAAGAACTCTTCACCTGCAGTCTATTATCTTATTTTGTTCATAGACAAGGAAATAAATAAAAATTTACAATACACTTAGAGAAGTGAAAAAACAAGAACAGCGTATCAAAAATGGATACCTCATTCATGCTGTCCCACAAGTCATCACTCTGGGCAGATCCATAGTTATGATTATGCAAGTATACCTCAATGCCAGCTTGGAAAACGTCCTTAGTGAGATAGTGCTTCAGCATCAAAAGAAGTGAAGCCCCCTTTAGGGAGAAAAAAAAGAAAAGAAATGGGAAATAAAAGTTATAGAACTTGATGAAGCATATGCATATTATAGCTCTTTCACAGTACAAGAATAACTCAGAAGCTGTCAGATTTTATCCCAAATGATATAATTTGAATAATTACCTTTAAGTTACTTGCCTTGGAAAAATATTTTTTTAGTATTTCATAAACTTCAAATATAGTTACAAAAAAAAGCTATTACAGCTTGAAATTTTTTACCAGCTGCTTTGGAAAAAAAATATTTTTTAGTATTTCAAAGGCTCAAAATACAATTACAAAACAGGCTAATAAAGCTTAACATTTTTTCCAATTAACATAATCTCAAAAATATTGCCTTCTTACTGGTAAGTCTCTGCTGGCTGCCATATTTCATTAGTGATACTCTTCTGCATGGTACAGAACTGCACTTGTGAGACAGTGTTTAACAGTCATATGATTACCAGTTATATCAAAAATCTAAAAATACAGGAGAAATATGACATACACTTAGTAGCCTGGAATTGAGTGTAGAAGGACAAATGCATTTTGACAGTGTTTAAATACAGCTATGTTTTGTTAAAAAAAAGTAGTAACTGAGTTGTTTTAGTATCAAAGTGGCCACAAATGTGCAGACAGAAAGGTGGTTTCTGCTTTTTTCAACCATAGCTGAAAGTCGTTTTCTTTCCATAGAAATGCTTCTATGTCACAGCCACTAATGAATAAATTGCCTGAGGACTTGCACACTGTACAACTGAATGTGGATGAGCAGCCATAGATCATGAAGACTGTAAAGATGCACTTTATATTTTTGGTATTATTTCTGAGAAAGAATCGAGAAAAAATTAAAAGGAAGATTTTAATGAAAGCATGTATGGTTCTTGCACATTCCAAATTCAAGTTTTGGAATTTAACTAACATCTTGCCTGAAACTGAAGGCTGCCTGGTTATTCTAATTATTCATGAAACTGCAATGAATACCCCTTACTATAGTTTTTTATAATATGGTTATAATTTCCTTTCTTGCATGCATCCATACTTGACCTATATCTCTATTACTTTGTTTTACACACTGTCATCTCCTCCCAAACACTCTGTTGTTGCAGGTGGATTGTTGTCACACCCCTGAGTGTCAGGTTTACTGATAGTCTGCAAAACAACAAGGTTAAAAAAAATTTTGTACAATAATTTCTATTCCAGACAATAAAATGTAGAGGCCACCTACTAATCTATGTCAGTTGGTAGTATAGTAAAACAAAGCAAGTTTTACAATTCAATAACAGACCACCCTTAGCTGATTTGGGACCATGTTGCAAAAGTGTCTTCCCACCCAAATTGCCAAAAGCGCTAGCTAAGATATAGGGCTAGGAGTAGTGGAATACAAAGATGGCATGCATGAATGAAGAGCTATCCAATTAAGGCCTCTGAAACATAGAAAGCAGCCATGAGAAACCCGTTTCTGACAATGCTAGGGCAAAAGTTCTTCTGGTTAGCTCCTAAACTCAGAGGTGTAGATTGCTACATTTCTATTCAGAAGGTGCACATACTCATCAGTAGCAGTAAAGTAGTTCTCCAGATATAATGCTTTACTAATTGACTGAAAGTCCAGCCCAATCACTTATGGAATATTTCCATTAAAACTATATAGGGGAGTTTTGATAGGGCAAAGAGTGACAGAATCGTTATCTCTGATGTTAGTTGGTTACACACATGATTGTACATGGTGCATAGCTTCCAGAAACTCACCAAAAAGGGAATTACTTGAGACAGCAACTCTGAAACATGAAACAACAGCCATGCCTTTTGATATACAGATTAGGGAGAGAAATCAAATCCATTTCACAACCAAGGGAAGCTGAAAATCACACATCTTTGTTCTTGTAGTTAAGGAAACAGAGACCAAAATAAAGAGAAGCACATCACTATTGTAGGTCCATTTGGCATCTCAGACTACTCAAGGATGCCAGACAAAATGTGTTAACCCACTGAGACTTGCAAAAAAGAAATCAGACGAGACAAACCAAGACAGCTGTGGGAACTGTATTCCACTGAGCAGAGGAAGATATAGTATTTGACTATTTTCCAGTAAGCACTAGCTGTCCTCATGGTTTCTTATTAGATGGAAGTACAAGCATACAAAGATAGTGAGAGGAAAAAATTACAGCTAATACAAAAGATACGTGTTGAGTTTGTGTTTGGCAGGGGTTTTGGTAGCGGGTGAAGGGGCTACAGTGGTGGCCCCTGTGAGAAGCTTCTCAAAGTTCCCCAGCTTCAAGTCGGATGCGCCTCTGGCCAAGGCTGAGCCAATTAGCGACGATGGATGTGCCTCTGTGGTAACATATTTAAGAGGGGGAACTTAAGAGAAGGAGTTGGAGTTGTGAGGAGGACATGTATGCAAACACCAAAGTCAACTGAAGAAAGGAGGAGGAGGAGGGGGGGGTGGTGCACCAGAGCAGAGAATCCCCTGAAGCCTGTGGTGAGAGGACAGGCTGTCCCCCTGCAGCCCATGGAGGTCCACAGTGGAGCAGATGTCCACCTGCAGCCTGTGGAGGACCCCATGTCAGAGCAGGTACCTGAGCCTGAAGAAGGCTGGGACTCTGAGGGAAGCCCCTGCTGTTGCAGTTCATCTCTGGGAGGATGGTGACCTGTGGGAGGGACCCATGCCAGAGCAGTTCATGAAGAGCTGCAGCCCATGGGAAGGACTCATGTCAGAGAAAGTTCATGGAACTTGTCTCACATGAGAGGGACCCCACAGTGGAGTAGAGGAAGAGTGTGAGGAGTCCTCCCCCTGAGGAGGAAGAAGCAGCAGAGACAATGGGTGGTGAACTGACTGCAACCCCCATTCCCTGCCCCCCTGCACTGCTGGAGGAGAGGAGGTAGAGAGAATTGGAAGCAAAGCTGAGCCTGGAAAGAAGGGAGGGGTGGGAAGAAGGTGTTTTTAAAATGTGGTTCTATTTCTCACTGTCCTACTCTGTTTGATTGTAAAATTAAGTTGTTGTGTTTAAATTAAATTATGTTTTCTTCCCCTAAATTGTCTGTCTTTTTCCAGTGACCATAATCGGTGAGTCATCCCTCTCTGTCCTTATCTCCCAAGTCAGATTCCCAGATTCTCAAGTTGTATTTTCTCCTCCCCATCCCTGAGGGGGAAGAAATGAGTGAGCATCTTTGTGGCGTTCAGTTGCCCTCTGGGCTCAGACCACAACAAGATATAAAAGGCTTTCTTTTAATACTACCAAAATCATGGACACAGTATTTAAAACCTGAGACAATGTGAGTAAAAATTAGGCAAATACAGATATTTGCTCTCTCAAGCATTTTCAAGTGAGGCACTGTGCACTTTTTAAAACATAAACTTCACACACAACCCTCACTAGATATGAGAAATAATCAACTTGCAGACAACCAGGATATGCAGTGAAATAATTTTACATCCTAGATGCACGGCTCCATCTCAGGAAGTCTCTAAAATACTGTTTTTTAAAAGCAGAAGGAGAATAGAAAGGAGTGATTGCTTCAGTAAGTGCCTTGTTGTTAATCTTTTCTTACGTACTTGTTACAATCTGCTATCAGAAAAAGATTGTATGTCTAACTAAACATTTTATTTCACCTACTGGGTCCCCTGTATATCTTCATGAGTATTTCATTTGTGCTGAAGCATGCGCCAAGCAGAAGGATATTAAGTAAGGACACAAATACACATACATAATTTTTTCCTAATTAAAAGCTATGTAGACACTCAGAGACAGCATTGAGAGATCTGCGTTGTTTGTGCTAGGTGTAAATTACCACCAAACAATTGTCAGTACATGCCTACTTACTCATGATTCCACATTCATGTTTTCAATAGCTAATATATCACTTTCCAAATATTTTCAAATATTTTTAAAGTTACCTTGATATAAGAAAGTGCATCAAACATTTCTTCAATTTGCTCTGAAGACTGAACAGCAGAAGAGACTGGATGTGAAGAATTCAAAGAATCCTTCATCATAGCCTTGAAAATTAAGTTAAGGAGATCTTCATCCTAGTAAAGAAATATTTATGAGTGTCTGAGAAGTTAGAAGATGCATGGTAAGCAGAACAGTAAAAGTTGTCTGTTTTGCTCTTCCATTGGTCAAACATGCCATTGCTCACCTTTCTGCCAGTGGAGGCAGCAAAAGAACTGTCAGGGTAACATTCGTAAAATCTTCTCTTTCCCTGCCACATTATCCAGACCCTTAAGCTACTGTCTCAGGTAAAACCATCATTGGCACTAGAGAAAATAAACGTACCTTCTAAGCAAGTATGTGCCAAATTTCAGATTTGGCTCATCAATGCTTTCAGTTAATTTACAGGAACCAGGGAAAACAAAAGCACGACTTCTTTAGTATGCGTTAATATTAAAGCATGAAGTCTAGGGAAATTACTCACTACAGTGATGTTTGTGTGAATGTAAACACCACATCATCTAGTGATCCTAGTACCAAATCTCTTCTTTTCTTCTAGAATATTTGAATTTAATACACTGTTACCAGAACAAGACAATCCCAAACACTGAAAAGAAGCTGAATGACCATTTCATTAATTTCATTGAGGCTTGAATAAACAATTCTCTATACAGTTTCCTCTATGCAGTAGAGAGTTACCAAAAAAAAAAAAAAGGTAAGACCTGTGTACAATACAATAAAGATAACCTTTGAAGTTCAAAATTTTAAAGCTATTCTTATTGAATGTAGTTCTGAGTGATTTTTTTTATTTTTACCAAAAAACATTTTGGCACCACCAAGTGGTGAAGTGACATGTTGGTGAAGGCACCTTGTCAAGCACCTTTCAGAATAAAGTATACAAGTGTTAGTTGTGTCCTCATGAAAACAGATTATTTTTGTGTCCTCTCACCACATATGCAGAACAGCTACACAGCAACAAGCAGAATGGGTATACAAACATACTTTCTGTGGCAATCAAACCCAACAACCAAGCTAGGCCAAATGAAAAACTTCTTAAACATCCAGGTCCAAGAAAGAATTCTACTGAACCAAGTTAGTAACCCAAGTTTCTTAAAGCAGTAACAAGGGTGAAATAAGAACTCAAAACACACTCAGTCAGAATGCCAAGAAGAACACAATCCAGCAAGCAGGAAACAGTCAGTATGTCAGGTTTTTATTCCCGTGACTAAAGCAAATCACATAAGCACTCCTGGAAGCTGGTTTCAGAACCCAGGTATCTCTTCTCCTAGGAGACACCTTTACACCAGATACAAAATTAATCTCTCCACTGCTCCCTCCATTTAGTTCCACTAATCTTTGTGTCTCTGCCTGCATTCAGTGACAGGGACACATTACAGCAGTAGCTGGTATCCCTTCCTTGGAGAGGAAAGATCAAGTTTGAATCCTGCATGTTTTCCAGAGTCTGAAAAGTTAGCTCACTTAGTACTTGAGTGAGTTTTTAAATGATCGCTAGGTTATTATATCAAAAAGATTCTATCCTTCAGCTATATGTGTAAACAGAAGGGCTTGTGGGAGTAGTGCTTTGTGCTATTAGTATGACTCAATTTTATCAGAATCCATGGGATGGGACAGTAAGATACTCTGATGCCAGGTCCCCTAATCCAGACACAAGCAAGCACCACAACGACGGAAAGACAGGAGTTACTCTAGGCATATTTAGTAACCTAAAGCTCTGGAGCTTCCTAAATCTACTAGGAAAAGAAGAGGCAGACAAACTTGGTCAACAACGTGCCTGAACTTCCTGCATAAAAATTTTAAGTTATGATTTGATATATAGACACTTACACTTTTCAATACCTGCTATTTTGCACAGAATGCTTTAACCTACACAAAACACATAGACAGCATGTAGACTACCAAAATAAAAAAAATTAAAACCCCACAAAAACAATGTACCCTCCCCAAAGCCCCCCAAAACCACATCCAATATAATTAAAGTGCCAAAGCAGAAGAGATATAGTATAATCTCAATGGTGCCCAAAGCGAATTTCAGTATAAGTTTATAAGTATCAGTCCTTTATGGATAGCATTAAAAGATGGATCTTAGTGAAGGTACAGAAAGTGTAGTTACAGAAAGTACTTACTGAATGTAATTCTGGAAAAATTTCCTCCATGGCAACGTACTCCATGAAAGTGGCAAATCCCTCATTCAGCCAGAGATCGTTCCACCATTCCATAGTTACTAGATTGCCAAACCACTATGAAAGACCAAAAACGTCATTCTTTTTCAGAAATAAAATCAAATTAGTACAGTAACGCTCTATCCATCCTCAGCTTTAGCTCATGGCAAAATCAAGTTCAGTCAAAACCATGGTAGTGCTTTTGCACGAACGACTCCCTAAGTGAGAGTTTGCACTCCGCCTGTTGTACTGGAGAAAATGCACCTGCAGGTATTCTGAACAGATACAATGTACAGCCCAGTCACAGTGAGGGCAGAGGTGAATTTAAGGATAGAATTGCATTTATTTTTTAAAAAAAGAACCCACCACATTTAAACAATGACCTCCCCAATCTAGTACCTGATGGGCAAGCTCATGTGCAATCACTGCAGTTATTAACTTTTTATCCCTTACTGAAGAAGTATTACTGTCAAACAAGAGTGCTGTTTCTCGGAAGGTGATCAAGCCCCAGTTTTCCATTGCACCAGACTGAAAATCAGGAATTGCTACCAGATCTGGAAAAGATTTGAAAGAAGCTTTTGAAACGACTACTTAGAGCAACTCTGTATTTCAGGTCTACCTATTCTATTACATAACCCCTAAAAACCTCATTATTTAAATCCTGTGGTGTGGACATGTGCTCACATCTCAAGCATAGAAACCCCACAGATTTATAGCCATGTTTCTCTAGCAGTACTCTTAAACAACTTAAAGCACAGACACTGCCTACAGATCTTGCATGCACACAATTAACAAGGAAATGTGGCTGCCCCTACTGAAAGTAATGTCTTAGAAGACTGCATTTCATTATTTTTACAGTCAAATCAATACATGCAAAGTATGGCCACAGATTTTGCACTGGTGAACATGGTTCACAAACTGAGAATTGTGTATCTCCCTACCAAGGCACATGATGTTAAAGTACACTGAATTTTTTTTTTGATGTTATCTACAAATATAAGCAATCCATTGTCAAAAGATCATAAAAATTTTCTATCTTGGGAATCACTTAATACTTGTATTCAGTCAAACATTTCATGAATTTTTAAAATAATTTTGGGGCAACCTTATTTCACAGATGTTTGATGCTATTTTTTTTTTTTTAAGAACACCTTTTCAGAACAAAAGTTCTCCCACATTTCTCAGAATGATTAGGGCTTCTTCTTCTGTTTTAAAAAAGTTCGAAAGAACTTACCTAATTTTTCAAGAGGGTAGTTTATTAGAAAGTATTCTTGATAAAAGTCCAGAAGTTTCACTGCTGTGTTTAAGGCATATCCAACTTGATTTAGATGCTGTGGTATGGCATAGATAGATACCTAGCCCAAACAGAGAAGGGAAAACATTTTGAAATGTATAACTACAAAAGCTTTAGAAGTAAAAGAGAAGCTGGCAGAAGTTCCTGAAACAGGTAGGACATGGTTTTGAGAGTACACACACAAGTTAAAAACACTAGTTATGAAGCTGTCAATAAATATTTTTTTTGCTAGAGCTTATTCACTAACCAAAATACAGAGAGACTATCCAATTGAACAATGTGTATGCAAGAACAACTCAAGGTTCACACCTTTAAGGAAGGTGTTCAGGAAGGGTCGACATGAACAGAAATTGATTAATTTCCTTTTCTACTCCCTCATGAGTTATTAAGTGACCCTCCCTGCATACCTCAATTAATCTGTAAGTTTAGGCTATCAGTATGATAATACTAGTATCATCTGCAAGAAATTCTCTCAAGAAATAATAATTGGCACAAAGTTCATGCATTCCCCTATCTAAGGTAGGGCCACATTAGACATGATGTAAGAAGCATTCATAAAAATTGAGAGGTTACAGTCTCCTTCTACTCATGTTGAAGTGGCTATATCAAGAAAATAACTTTGAGCAGGTTGATCCAGTTTAGGACACCCCTTCACACACAAACACAAAATATGTTGAGATTAATTTTCTTGTTCTATTTAAAAAAAAAAAGTCCCTCTTAACTATGCTACAAATCAGTAAACAAATGACATTTCAAATAGATGGATAGGGTGACCCTTTGAGTTTGAATCAAGCACATACCAGTAAGGGTCTAATCTAGTGTTCCTGGAAGTAGAAAAGTATTATTTGCTGCCAATTTTAAGCTCAAAAACAAAACATAAAGATCCCCCAGAATCTTCTGGAGTTGAGAAAAATGTCATTGCATTATGAACACAAAGTAACTTTACTTCAACTCTAAGCTAGCTTATAACATTCAGGACAACAAACTTATCCTGCGTGAACTGGTTAGTTCAAATTCTTTGAATCTCCTAACCACAAACTGCTGGAAGCATTTTGAAAGCCTATTTCACGGAAAACATCATTATATGCTTCCTTCTTAAACCCTCCCTTGGCGTACTAGACAACCCATGAGCTAGACTCTGGCCTTACTTGGTATGACCCTTCTTATGCTTTCTCCCTTTAAGATGGCAAGTACTTTTATACAATGTTAGATCCCTTGTGTTTGGTGTCTTCTGGAGGTCTGCTGGACTTCCCTAGCTTGGCCAGATCTTGCTTGGTGGTCAGAATGAAGGAGAAGCACAGTTAAGAACCACCTTCCTTACTTAGAATACATCACTCAGTCTTTTTTTCCTCTCCTACAGGCCTCTGCCATAAAATACTTTTGAAGTACTGACAATCCATACAAGTTAATCTCACTATTATGCAATAAGCAAAGCACACCACATAGATAGTTGTTTCGGCTCTTTGCAAACACAAAACATTTAGTATACAGATCAGTTTTCTGCCTGGTAAAGAAGTGGCTACATGGTTTTAACAGAACACAGGTTCAAATACAGGTCTGAATAGTAGCCACAAGGACTAAAAAAAAAAAAAGTATGATTTAACTTTTCAGGTTACACCTAACAGTCTCTCCTATTCAGCTATAATTAGGAATACTTGTCCAAATCAGTATCAAAGCCTATTGACCAGTATCTTTACTTGGGTACACTGGATTAAAGAGGGCTGCATCTCCTGCAGTGTTACTACCACTATTCCCTCTGCCTCTTTCTAGGCAGGTACTGGCACTTCTGACATTTCACCACAAAGGGGCATAGTCATGAAAATCATTGCTCACATGAAACTCTTGCACCTCCTAAAATACAATTAAGGAGAATGTCCTAATATTAACATGCTTTTTCTTTAGTTACTTTAATTGCACACATTGTAGGAAATGCGCACTGACCCTGCAGGCCATATCCCTGCAAATGACAAAGATCAAACAGGACCAACTGTTTGATTCTTGGAACCTTTGGAAAAACAAAAACCCCACAATGAAATAATTGTATTCAAGTGACTAAATTTAGACTAACTTCAAGTTAGTCCAAATTTGCTTTACTTCAGGGCATGGTAGGTTATATTTGCAGATACAGAAGATATTTGCAGCACTGCTTGAAATAGTATTTCAACAGACTGTCTTGGGAGCTGTAATGTTTTTATACATCATCAGAACAACTCCTGGTTTGCATGACATTTATTCCTCACAAATGAAGCATTAAAGCTGAAAGGTTAAAGCTTCCAGCTCTGAAAGCTCTTAGGAATTATAGATTTTGTAAATTTCCACTGTTAACAAGACTTAATGCTGAGTCCCTTGCTGTAAAAGTCTTCTCAATATGGTATAAGCCCTGAAGTCAGTCCAACCTATAGCATAAAGCTTTTGTTCCCTAACTGTGATGAGTATAATAAAACCAACAAAATAAATACATTTAAAAGAGACAGAGTTTGCATGTTGGTTTGGTGATTTTTTTTGTTTTGTTTTGGTTGTCTGGTTGGCTTGGGAGGGGTGAGGAGAACTTAAAGTGGAACAAACATACCAGACTCCCATTAGTTTCCCTACTGATGTTTTTCAAGTCTGCAACAACAAAGGCTACTAGGTAGGTGCTCATCTTCAAACTCACAAAAAACTCATCTTGAACAATTCCATGTGTTACAGGAGTAGTGGCTTTCTGCAGGTGAAAGGAAAACACTGTTATTAATGCAGACAAAAGAATACTAAGACATGCAAGGAATTGATGTTAAAATCAAATAATTACTGCACACTAGGGAAAGTTTACAAGCAAACTTGCAGAACATGTTTATATTTTGGTTATGTTTCAGTGGGATAGATGACACTCACAACCTACTCATGGTGTAACAAAACTTAAGGAGACATGGAACATTTAAGCCTATATACTCAAAAACTATTTGTTAAACTTTTATTATGCAGCATTACCAGACAACTGCATTGTTGGAGAAGCCATCAATCTAATTCAGTTCACACTTAAACCCCCAGTATAATCCAAAATCAACATAAAGATTAACATTAATTCAAGAGAGCTTTAGGCTACATCTGAGACACAGCTCAGCATATCCTACTAAAGAACACTGGTACTACATGTGTTAAACATTTGTTTCTTCTCAGAATCCTCTTCAAAACCAGGTGGATATACTCATTATTTTCAAACAACAGAACAAAAAACCCCTCACACACACACATACAAATCAAATGAGACTGTGTTTTAAAAAGTGAAGAAAACTTAAGGTTTCAGTTAGTTCAAAGTAAAACCATGCCCATCTTATACACTGTCAAAACTGTCTGCTCAGTCTTCTGAAGTAAGATACCATGGTGTCTCTTAAATTACTTTCAGTGCAGTTTTTCTTTAATATTTGTCCTGGAAAGGCATGCTCTATGCCTAGAAGTACTTTTTTGTATAGTTCTTCACATACATAAATTACATGAAGAATAAAGCGAAATGTTGAAAATCACTGTAGTGCAGACTAGTAAAGGTCTGGAGACAGCGATGACAGTTCATGTGCCTTCTGAAACTTCATAAATAAGTTTGTTTCTAGAAACTACAAACATTTAAAAAACAATGATAACCTTAGTTTTAGACAAGATAATTTCAAACCAAACAATGATTTAACATTTAACTGCCACTGAAAATTTAACTGTCAGATTTAAAGAGGAATAGATTTTTAAGCCTGAACATAGAAATCAGTATAATAATGTAGTCTGACCACTGTATATGAATAGAATGCCATTGTTGAATTCCTTCAGTAAATTCATAAATTTCTGGCCTTTACTACAGCTTCATCTTCATAAAGAGGTGACACCCTATTTAAGAAAATCTGTGGCTGTAGATAAACTGGTTCAGAAATCAGTTATCCTCATTTAAAAACCAAAACAAACAAAGCAACAAAGAAAACACCACAAGCCCAAAACACACACAGTTTCTTTCAAGCCTTAATGTGTGCCAGCTACTATTATTGTCATATTAGCAATGTACATGCTAGTTGAGAAGACCTGCTTCTGAGATCGCTTGCTCATGTAGGTATTTACAGAAAATTATGAAGTTCACATTCAATCTTCTCATGGATAAACTAAAAAGTCTCTCCATTCAGCACAGATTGTTTCTAAGACCTGTAGTTATACAGAAGAATCGGTGCCACTTTTTTTCTGAGGGATTTGTTTAAGTGTTTATTTTCAGAAGGGAGCCTATTGTAGTAATGATCTCACGAGTGCAATATACTCCTATACAACATGATCCTCTTCAATTTTCATATTTCTTTCTTTATGTGCACAAGAATCAACTCACTAGCCTGTACTTACTGCATTGGGAGCCCACACTACCTAACAGAATATCTAATCCAGGCTAAGTAAGCTAAAATGTAAGAATTCAGCATGTGCTAGAGCACTTGTGAGATCAGGGACAAAAAACATGAAATAAATCATAAAAACATGTCAATTAAATGAAGCTTTGCGTATAAAAATGAGTCCAAGAGGACTCACTGATACAAGAAATGCTGTTGAGGTAGCATACTATTTCACAGAAACTCCTGTGTCTAATTTTTTTATTTGTACAGTCACAAAAATAAGGACTTTATTGTAATTCACATGTGCAAGTTATCTTGACAAATTACAAATCCCAAAGGAATCACTTCTGAACCCATTAACAGACTGCGTGTTTGGATGTCATATAACAAAAGAGGAATTACACAGTATCAAATTATCAGGGCATAAAGTTGGGGGACAAAACAAAAGAGAAGAATATTGTTTGCAGTATAAACACAAATTATCTTAGAGATAATGTCCATCAGCAAAACTATCAATTTACTTGCTCTGTATGTTCTTATATCTTCTTGATAAATTCTAATTAAACCTGACCTGCTCTTTTAACACAAGAACTCGCATTTGATCCCCAGCACTAAACATACAACTTCATTCCTTTTAATGTCTTTTTTTAATATATCTTTGTTCCACATGTGGAAGCTTTCTCAAATTTTTAGCAATCATACAGATGATGTAACAGCCAAGTTTTAAAACAGAGATGGAAATAACAGAAGAAGATGCAGATGAAATTTTTAATACGCTCTTAGAGACATTCTCACTATAACAAGCTCAGTAAACGTTACAAAGAAAAAAAGAGTGGACAAACAGGAAGTTCAGTGAAAAGGCTCCAAGAACAAAGGTAGCAAGACAGAGAAGGTGAGTTAAAAAGCAGAGAACCAGATGATGGAAAAGTCTGACAAGATGGGAAGGAAGGAGAATTCTCATCTTGAAGGAAGCATGGGACCTTCTGCCTATGGCATATATAGGTAGCTGAACAGAGGACATGTAGTATGCAAGGCAGAATAGGAAGAAATAAATCTGAAGGTAATTCAAGCGATATGACAAACAGTAGGGGAAATCAAAACACCAAAAAGATATGCAAGAGAGGCATCATGTAATTTAAAAGGGAATTAATCATGCAGGAGTGGCACAAGTCATGGGAAGAACAATGCTATGTAGAGAAAGATGGATAGGAAAAAAGACACCTTTTCTATGCAGCGCAGAAACAGCCAAACAGTATGTATCTAATTGTGACCAATAGGGAAAATACATGTTTAAGATCATACAAATGTGCAATACCAATGCATTTTTCACTGCAAGTAGAATGTGTACAAGGTCACATCTCCCAAATGTTCATTTTTCAAATGGCTTCCTATCTCCCTGAAAAATGAGCAATGTAATGAACGTTACTCTGCAGCAAGAAAGGCTAGAAACTTAAATGTAAATGCATCCTGGAGGAAGAAACGAGATGCAGTACTGATGACTTTACTAAAGGCAGCTCATCAGCATGTTTTCTCCGTGTAGATGATTCCTCCTTGTGCATACATGTCAAGTACACAACATTAGTATCCACAGACATCACCAAAAGAGCTGCCGCACGCTTTGTAACAGCACTCAGAGTTGAGCAGGGACAGATGGGATGGGGAGCAGCTCCTTCCTAAGCACAGAACCCCACAGGCACAGGCTTTGCAGGACTGTCAATGCAAGGCAGAAGTTATGGGAGGATGCAAGACTAAGGCAAGTAACAATCTGTCTTTTCCAGATTTAATTCACATTGTCCTGAGGTGTGAGAGTCAGCCATTTCCAGACTAGAGGAAGATTCTCTGGCAACAAAAACACACTAAACACACAGAGTTGATGTTTAAGGCATGTTGGTCAGACCAGATAAGTCATAATTCTTGTCAACACAGAGCTTGAGCTCTAAGTAACTTCTCTGCAGATTCTCTCAGGAAGGCTGAAAAGCCTGCTCATATCTCCTGACACTCACTGTTCACTGCATCAAGTGACCCACTTGCACAGTTTGCAGGAAGACACAATCTGAAATCTCAGTCTTGCCCAATGCCACAAACACATGCAGCAGTTTTCCAGATGACTTGTTCCTGTCCATGTAAAGTTGCACAAATACCTTGCACAAAAGATATAAAATCTGAGTGAAATCACAGAAGAAAGTAAGGAAAGTGATGGAGGGATTAGATTAAATGATTCAGCAAAGCACTTACTGAAGAAGGCAGCTTGGAGGTGCTGCACAACCACATATGGTGGGGAAAAAAACAAAGTAGATATGCCTGCTTGCTACTGTGAGGGCTCTTATTTATTCTTCTGGAGAAGTCAGTTACCACAATGGGCATTAGCAGACATACCAAAGGACTGTAGGCAGGTAATTGTTACCGAAATAGTAGAAACTAGGAACCTCAGGAAACACCCTTCTTGCTCTTGAATTGTCACCAACCATTCTCCTTTGATAGCCAACCACAAATGACAGTGAAGAAGAGCTGATGGTTATTTTGACTGCACTCCACCTGCCAAACATTATCAGTCAAACTGGCAACCAAGGCAATAGATGCCAGACACATACCAGATAATTCTGTCTTAACTAATAGAGGTGAAAATGTCACTGAATATGCTCTCATCTTCTTTATAATGATGTCATCATATACCAGGATTAGGGTGGCAGTAAACATTCTATGGTAGTGTGGTGCAGCAGAAGAGCTGAAAACAAAAATACTCTTGGTCTTTCAGAGTACTCATCATCTGTGGAAGGTACACTGAAGAACAAGATAGACTTTTAGCAACTATGGGCAATTAGCTCAGCAATGTCTGATGCACACATGCAGCAATGGCAAACCATAGTTTACTTTTTGTACATGAAGAACTATGGAAGCTTAGCCACTTGTCCAATCCCTAACAGAGGAAAGCAAACGAGGACCCTTTCTTGTTCACAGAAAAGAGGAGAGTTGTACAGCAGAATCTGTTTCTTCTTTCAGTGAAGAAAAAAGCAGCAAATGAAGGGCTCTTAGGCCTGGACATAAACTAAAGTGCTGCAATCCTGTTAAAGTAATGGTTAAGAATCACCACAAATTCAGGAATATAAACATTCATGCACTGTGAAAAAGATATTATTTCACAAGGTTGCAGTTATTAGCTTGGTCTGCAAAAACATGGCAGCTACTCCAGCACCTGAGCTCTTGACAACCTTCTGGAACCCAAACTGCACAGTGTACCTGTGTGTCCCACCAACACCAAGGGTGTAATTTTTTTCATTACTGGCTAGATCAATGCCAATATTAATGAGCTTTTGTTGGGTAATAAATGGTGGCAATGTTCACCTGATAAGTCTGAACTTATTACCTAGTTCAGACACAAACTAAGTAATAAGTTAGTCTTGCTGCTCTGTCTAAATGAATTAAGCTTCTATCAAGGTTTCTCCAAAGGCTGAATGACATAAAGTATCACTATAAAATTCAGATATGCTCTTACAAGATTTTGCCTGAGAAGATCTAGCTGAATGAACTTCAGATCCCTCATTCATATCTTGGGGTTGACTCTGCATTCACACCCTACTTCCCCTCATTTAGGCTCAAAAGATCAGGCATCTCTTTCACAGAGACTGTTGTTAGTTACACAAACTACTGATAAAGATATTCCAGTATTCTGCACATGTGCAGTATCAGCAAACACAGAAAACTCAAACGTGAATCTTAAGGGCTGTTGAGACTGATGTAGCTAACAACAAAACTCCTGCAAAACAATGATTCATTTAAATTCAGCAGGGATCCCTCCCATAGCCATTCAACTGTCCCTACAGTAACATCCTACACTGCACAGTGCATTCAACAGTTGTTTTCTCTGTGAAGTTACTTAGTTTAAGTCTTTGAGGAAAAGATGGTTGTTTTACTATAAAGTCATACAGTTTATAGCTTATCTGCTCAAGTCACTCCCCTGGATGTTAATGCAACAAAACCACAATGCAAAGCACTTAAACAGATTACCTAGGCAGCAGCTCTACTAAAATTCCTCTACAAAAGCAGGTACCTTTGGCATATTTGACAGAGTTAAAAGTTTCTCATCTCTTTTGATCTTGATTAAAAAAGTAGCTTTAAATGCTGGTTCATCAAAGCATGGAAAAGCAGACCTTGCTGCCAGAGGTTCAAACTGAGTTGCTGCAAACCACCTAATGGGAAGAGTAGAGAAGAGCAAATTAAGAATTATGAAAAGGATAAATGTCAGTTTAATTACAATAGAACAGACATTTCCCCAAACTTTGTAACAGCTTGTTATGGGAGTAGCTTTCTGAATAGTAAATGACAGGGTTTGTTCAGTCAGAATAAATGTTTCATTAACAACAGTTTGTTTTAACCCCACCCAAATGTATTTATTTGAGGACTAATCTGCTTGGCTGTTTTTTGCTTTCTTAACAAAGAAGTACACACCTGGAATAACGCAATTAGAGAACAGTCACCAAAATAATAAGCCAGCCATCTTCCAGTGAGAGGGAACAAAAAATAGATTGAAAAATTAAAACAGTGAGCATGCCCTCTAAATGAGAGTCTTGAATCCTCAGCAGCAGATGGGACTACAAGGAAGCTCTTTCGTATAATTGTCATGCCCCCTTCTGCAGATGTTCTCAAAGTTCATCTAACTGTGTGCCTGCTCCCTTTGCTGTCAAGCAGATGGAATCCATGTAAATTCATGTCTTGCCACTAGATTAGAGACACTGTCTTGTCTCTAATCCAACAGCTAGTAGTCATATTACAAAAGAACTTCTCAGAAGTCTATGTTCCTTCTCCAGTATTTTGATACTATGTATTGTGCTCCTGCAAGACAATCCTGGGAGCGCAACAAGAAGTTTGCGAATTTAAGTCTTGTATTTACTGGAGCTAAACAGTGGAGACAACTGTGGTTCACATCACTTTGTGGTCGTTGTTGTTGTTGTTGTTGGTTTTTTAAACCTACTGCCAAGCTACCCACAAGTTTTGGGCGTTTTTCTTTTCTTCTGCACCATGACTCCAACATTTTTGGACCTACAACTTTTCTGAGGAGACACACTGCTGACAATTCATAAGATTAATCTCCATGCCTACTTTCAACTTCTAATGCTTCTCCTCCCCTTCACCAATAATCTAGAAGTTGGTGCAGTAACTTTCTTCTCTTTTTTTCCTTCACCCCAAGATTTTACAGAAGAAGAATAATAAAGAACTATTCTGCATAAAAATATAAGGTCCAAGCTTTTTTTTTTTTTTCATTTGCATCTGGCAACAGTGAGTTATTTTGCCATTTGATAATTTTAATGTCTTTGTGGCAATATGAAAAATCTTCAAAAGAAAATTAAACTAAACTAGAAGACATTTTCTTGCAAAAGCAGCTTGATAGCTTCAGTTTTATACAGAAAATGCAATAACAACAGAGGCTGTCAAAGCAACCTGCATTTGTAAAACCACTGACATTAAGTATACAGAGACAAAGCCCCTGGAAATAGAACAGGCAAGCAAGGCAATGGAAATGATGGTATCAGCAAAGAGTTACCTGAAAAGGATTTGCTGGAAAGTACACAGGTTAAAGCATGTGCTATAGCTTATTCCTGAACAAAAGCAGCTAGCACTAGACTAAAGGGACACAATAACTCAGGAACTTACTGACAGATCACCTTTTTCCTCTGTGAACACTTACACATTCTCTTTCTAGTACAGCAAATACAAGAAGAAAACAAAGCTTCAGCTACATCAGAATAGGAAAAAACCATGGAAATTCAAAAAGAGGCTAATTATTCAAGTCATTTTTGCCTTTGACACGTATTCTTATTCACGGTAATGCATGTCCTTGTGATAAGCTACTTAACTATTTAATTTCACTTTGTGGTTATGCTCTTCTGATGCAATCTACACCTTTTGTGATTCTTTATTATCCAACACATTTCACAACAGAGACAACTTGTGGCATTTTTGTTATAATCATGGAATTCTGAAGCCTATCAGCAGTTTCACAAGTTTCACAACAGATTCTCTCTAATGATCATGCATACGTTGTAAGATTTTAGTATGCTCAGGAACAGCCCCTTCATAAGAGGCTTATCAACAGCACTTTACCTGAGGGACCTGAACTGTCATCGGTGTTTGCACTTCAGTAAAACACACGCACTTTCATCGGAGATGCAACCAAACTGAAACAGATCAGCAATCCTTTAATCCCAAATTATTTTTCTTAAAATTCTTAATCTCTTAAAGAAAGCCTATTAGACTACCTCACATGAGGACCAACAGGAACACATGGGAATAAAGAGGGGAATTCCTGCCTTTCTCAGTTGCTGACTAATTCAAGAACCTACTTAATGTTCCACAGTTCATTTGAATGCACCAGGTTTTGCATATATTTGAAAACAACTGTTGCAGCTAACTTGTTTTCTTGTACGCTTCAGCAATACGTCATAGACCCACTAAGATCTAGATAAAGGGAGTTTTAAAGGCAAACTGTGAGTAAACTTTAGAAAAATAAATGTGTTTTGGTTTAAATATCTGTTGTTAATGCTTAGAGAGACCTGCTGAATCTGAAATAAAATATCCTGGGTTTTTGCTTAGAGAATAGAATAGAAATACATCTTTCTTATGTTATGCAGCTTTCTAACAGTCTGGAAATCATCTTTACCCTGAGTAACTTGTTTTGTTTATTTTTTTAAAGATGAGCTATCATTGAAGGACTTAAATAATTCAAACATTAGCAGCATACAGTTATCATTTCTCACTGCAGAGAGAAGAATTATGACCAAGTTTGCCACACTTCTGCTTTATTCATAAAGGAGTCTTGCTGAAAAAGTTTGCAACAGCTCAGTGAAGGGTCTTGTTTTAAGTAACTGAAAACAAATACAATCTCAGCATGATCCTCTTTCCAGAGAATAACTCTCAATGTGTAAAAGGTTGGGTTGATGGTGCTAATCTAAGTTCCACCTTCCCCCTTCAGGAAACAAAATCTACTTATTAGCATTTTGGGAATTTCCATACAAACTCCCTGTTGTTGCAAAGATTTGTAACACTGATAGGATTGATTTTTCTTGCTTTTTACTTTATATCCCATTTAACTTTTCTTTTTTCTAAGCTTTAGATCTTAGCACTTCCTAGCACAAGCTGTTAAGTGTTTCATGTCTTTACTCTATTTAGCAGTAGTTTTGTGGGTCCTTCAAAACTACTCTGCTGTCAGCCGGTCCTGGACTGACCCATGCTGCTTTTTCCATCTTTCATTTATTGCAGTGCTCTGTTTTTAGAAAACCTGCATGGACAATGATGTGCCAATAAAGGCACCAACGCTCTAAAGCACATGACCAGTGTAAGGCCCATTTGAAGTGGGTGGTAATTTCATTAAGCTTCTTGGTAAAAAGCATTGATTTACCCTTTTTAAAAATTAGTGTGATGCTTCCCTTTTCTCCAGCCACTAAAGGACTTTGGCTGAATGCCAAGACTTTCCAACTATGATTGAGAGCAACTTGGTAACTACATCAGCCAGTTCCCTTCAGACTGTGGGATGCATTTCATTGGGTCCCATGGACTTGTGTATGTTCAGGTTCCTCAGATGATCTCGAATCTGATCTTCTCTTATGATAGTGGGACTTTGTTTTCACAGTCCCTGCCTTGAGACTCTGGGACTGGAGAGATGTGGGAAGAATTTCCAAAGAGAGAAACTAAAAATTAAACAAACAAAAAGCCACACTATAGCTACCCATAACCATTATACCGCACTACATTTAACTGATGGAGAGGCTGCCCTGACTTCATGAACTCATCCATGAAAGACATTTTTCAGGTAGATTAATCAGGAGATTAAAGATCGATTTTTCTCAATAGGAATCAGTTGTACAAAATATCCAATAGAAAAATCAACCCTTGTTATTTCTATTATCAAAGCACAATCTAGAAGTGACAGAAAAGAGAAGCTGCATTTGTGCGCATACCTTTGCTCAGAATTCTCCTCCTTGTAAGAAATTTTGTAAAAGCCATAATAGGTATCTGATAAATTAGATGAATATTCTATGTTGACAGTGTAATTCTGTCCTACAAGGAGAGCTTCAGGAGCCATGACTGCAATCTGGTCATGCAATGGATATTCCAGGAATTCAGCTGGCTTTGCTTGATGCCCTCCTGCTGAAGTAATAGTTGCCTTCGTGATATTAAGTCCCGAGCTGTGAAGTACAATTTTCCAAGTTACCTGGATGACATTAACCACTATGTTTACAGAGCCTGAAAATTTCAGAGTAGTTAGGTTTGGCTGCAAAACAAGATCATAATGCAGTGGTACAACATCAGGAGGAAGCCTAATTTTTGCCCATGGAAATAGTTTTCCATTGGTTGCCAGAGGGTATATTAGTTCCATTGTATGATTTTTTTTATAGCAGCCTTCTTTGGTAAAGGTACATTTGGGAAGAAGATAAATCGCCATTATTAATGAAACTGCAATCACAAGAACAACTGTGCAAACCACCATGGTCCTTGTAGAGGGCACCGAACATGATTCATTTGGATTTTGTCTATAGACAGACATGTTATTCCGGAGACTCGAGCTTCTGTTCATGAAGGACATCCCCAGCAATTTTGCTGATGACTCGTAATCCTCTTCATCATCATCCATTTCATGTTCTCCGAGGCCACGCACCAAAAGCCGGGAGCTCCTTGGTTCATATTCCACTTCATCAGGGTCCAGAGGATGTAAACAAGGCTCTTTTGCCAAGTCAACCACGTCAGGCTCTTCTTCAAACATGCTGTTTTCAATCATATTCCTGGGTAACTGAATTCGATCTGAAAAAGTAAAGACCATCTGTTATATGATAAACAAAATGCATGATTATAATACCTCAAAAATAGTTTACTAAATTACAGAATGGGAAACACTTTTACAGCACATACAATCAACAGCTCTTCAAATTTCTCTCTCAGGTTTGTTTCTAGAAAATATTTCTGTGCTTTTCTGCCTACTGTAATTTTTCATTCAGTATCTTCAAAATGATGTTTCCATTGAGCATACTCAGTCACATGTCTTGCACCATAACTGGGGATCAGTTATATCACTGCATAGCATTCCCAGTTAATTGATGTTAGTGTCTTGGCTACACTTCCTCTAACCCAGTAAATTATATCTGTATTCAACTAGATTGGTTAAGATGGAACGTTCTTTATGTTGAAGGGTAAAGCACAGGCAGCCAGTGCAGTTCAAGAGGTATTTCTGAATATGCTAGGTACTAAATTCTTTAATAGGGGAGAAAATCTGCCAAGGTGCTGGCAGCTACACAAATAAAATATCTATTTGAAATTTTTTAACTTTATTTTTCAAACACCCTCCAAAAAAGATACAAAATATTTCTCACACAAAAATGACAGGATAAAAATTATAGCTCCAGTTGACATCTTCATTTAAGTTAGCTCATACAACCCTTGAAACAATCCATGCAGGTAAGAAGTTAAATCAGTGCCAAGCAGACTGTTTCCATAAAATTTGTCTGTAATAGATAGCAGATAACTGAACATAAAAGAAGAATTGAAATTCATACCATATTTTAAAAGCATTTTAAAAGATACTTTCATATTCTACATGCAGTTGTATTTTAATCAAACTTCTGGTCATGTCTGTAACTGTTTATGTAAAAGGTTATCTTTCAGCTAACCTGCTCAGTGGAAAGTGGAGAAAATTAAAAACACTGTTGGAAAGAAGTATATAGAGGGAATGGGGTATGGACACCCAAAAGTAGTTAACCTAGGAGTAAGGAATTTTTTTTCCATACTGTATTTAAACCAAAGCACTATAAACAACATACAACGGATGTTGGTTGGCTTTTGTTAGGACACCATAGAGTTATCTAGAGAACAAAACAACTCAAATGGAAAAGCCATCTATACAGAGATTTGTCTCCCAAAAAGCCCAAGAAATCCCATTACCAACTTTTTAGGGCCTTGAAATTACAGTTAATTTGAGTTAGTCCCCTGTCACAGCTTCTAAGGCGCTAGACAAAACTTTTGTCCAACTGCAAGGCTTCAGAAATTAAACTAACCTCTTTCAGACATGAAGGTCTGCTGCTAACTTTAGGACAATAATCACATCACGCCTCTATCCTCCACGTTCTATATTTTCAGAATGAGAAAGATAAAATTTTTCTTTTGATCTAAACATACTGAAAAGCGGGTTGACTTTTATTAATTTCCAACAAGAATGTACATTTTGCCAATCTATATACAGCCTAGAATATCAGCGCTCCTATAATACATTACTGATTTTATCTATATTGCAAAGCTCCCATCCAATAATTGAGGATAATATTATACAGAAGTAAATTACATTAATAATTTCAGGAATACAACTATATATTGCTGCTTAATAGGAATTAAAATGTTGAAACAGACTAATGGAAGATATTGGGAGGATAAAGATTTATGGTTTATAGCCTTTTTTTCCTTTTTTTTTTCCTAAAGTCAGGTTTCTATACGGCTGAAATTTTCAAAGGTGAAAATAAAACATCTTAAAGAAAAGATGGCAAGAATCTTTTCAAAACCAGCTATACAAAACTCCTTAACACTTACTCTAAGATGTATTGATACATTTAAGACTTTCTGTTTCAAGGACACAAACTCCGAAAACTACAGTGTCAGTAGCCCTACCACTGAAAAGGACAGAGCAAGAATTCTTATTCTAGCCCACATTCTACCATGCTTTTCTCTTTGTGTGATATCTAATTATTAAACCTCTAACGATACTTGCCTACCATTTATTTCAGACTTAGACTATTCAGATACCTTCAAAACAAATAATAGCTTCATAAATCAGCACCTTGCATCTCCAACTAAAAACTACTGCATTACTTTAAAAAGATCAACCTTGAACATGTCTCTGCAAAGGCCTTAAAATAAGAAAAAAGAAAATAAAAAATCCTACCCCACAAAAGTCAGTAAGAGGAAGGTACACTTGTCAGTCCGAACAATCAATATGGAGATGGATGAAAGCAGGGAGTTTGCTGGAATTTGGATCTACCTGCTCACCCTTTGTCCCACTGTAAACATGCTGCTCTGACTAGGAATAGGATCATAGGGTCACAGGCTGCTGAGGTTGGAAGTGACTTCAGCAAGGTCAAATAATCCAACCTCCTGTAAAAAGCAGCTTCTAAAAGTTTCTGTCCTTATGGCATTTCCAAGTACAGTGCTCATGGTCTGGCCTTCAGGCTGTGGTTGCAGTTCAGTAGTCCAGCACTATGGTCTCTACAGGTGTACTCACATATCTGATTGGAGGCCTCACAGACTAAAGAAAGAGGATAAAAAGCTAAGTTACATGTGAAAACACACAGACAAACTAGTGGAGAAAAAAAAGTGGAAAGACGAAGTATTGTGCAACAAAAGTTCTTTTACAATTCATCTACCCAGGAATAGTTTATCAAGAATTCACTAAACTACTTTTACCAGAGATTCTTGCTGATTACTCCCTCAGGTAACCAGCTCTTCAAATCTGCTGGCTGGCTTCTATCAAATTTGAAAACAGACTGAAGACCAAATTTCTTAAAATCCCAATGCAATCCCACCCCAAAACAACCAGCTGCTGCTGGAAGACACCCAAATCAATATCAACTATGTAGAAAAGGCAGGTATTAAGACTCACATCTTAACCACTCCAAAAGGTAGCAGCCAATCAGTACACAGCTCCAACCCCAGCCATGGCATGTGCTGCTGCATGGCCAGCAAAAGAGGTAGAAGACAGGGGAGGCACTGCAGAGGGAAGGAGGAGAAAGATAAAGAGCATAAATCTGGCACAATGTAGGCTTCATCAGCTCTGCTGCTCATAGAACAGTTTGTTGTCTGAAGAGCTTACTCTAATAAAGACCTAATTCTTCTAACGCCAACTATCTTAATATTTTCAAAGTTGCATGCAGGCATTAATAACACTTTTAGTCAAAAGGAATTAAATGATACAAAAAATCTCAAACTGAAACCAAGATAGAAAAGCTAAAAAGGATCTTAGTTTCAAGCAATTCACAGTTTTAATACCTAAGAGACATTAATTTCTAGGAAAACAACAGTTAAAACTAATTTCTATGGAAGTATTTGAAAAAATCAAAAGCAAAGTCTTGGTTGTTTTGTAGTGTTGAAAATCTGTCAGATCGGAACTTTACTGAAGATCAAGGGCACCACCAGACTACTATTCTCCAATGGAAAGCATATGGACAAAGTATCAAAAGGTTACTGCACTTACGCATTCACAGAAGCATAGAAGTCAGGCTACTTTTTGTAGAGGAACTATGGCAAACACATTTAAAGCTTTTACACTCAGATAAACTCTGGACTGTTTGATTCCTGCTAGTTCACTGGTATTTGTAACATGATAGAGTAAGTCATCAGTCATGTGAACTCTTATGACCTTTCAGTTTTAACCCATGGGCTGCTACAATATGAGCTAAAAAGCCCATAGGAAGGGCAAAAAAAAGGTATTCTTAAACCGAAACAAGCCATAAGGAACAAGCAGCAGACTGAGGAACATGATTGCAACCATCACATTTCAGACATCTTTCACACCAAGTATGGTCAAGAGGCAAACATTCCCATTATGAAACATGCTAAAAGCACATTCATTCAGATATTCAAGCACATTAATTCAAATTTCAAATATGATGCAGGAAAAATAGTATAACTGCAAGACTAGAGAACTTTAACCTGTAAAGAAGCTGCATGGTTCCAGTGAATTACCGCTGCCATGCCAGTGGCTGCAGGTGCACTAGAGGCATTTGTGGTCACACTAGTCCACAATTAAGAAAGTACTGATCTGACCTGCTAAAATGCACTACAAAAATTATCTGTTATCTGGCATGGCAATTTAAATCTAAATCTTTACTAAACATTGGAACACTAAACACACTCTTAGTGTGAGAGTGAACAAAATGGTGAAAAAAAGTAATGGGGCTGAGACTTGTTGCTCCCTAATTAGCACTGATGAAATGACGCTAAAACTTAAAGTTTAAGCAGCTAAAATCTTAAACACACCCAAGTAAAAGTGATTTTACACAATTCTTCTATAAATTTGTAATCTGAAAATCAGAGATTTTCAGTATCTTCCTCAATACGTGATCTATTATCACATCTAGCAAACGATGTGAATACTCACAGCTTAGAAACTAAGAAGAGATGTGAGGTTGAAAACTAAATGTGATAGACCAATCCAGACAGCCAATCCTCCTAATATTGCAAAGCTGAAGCAAGGCAGACTTTTTCTCAAAATTGTTTTGAAAAAGTTTCTTTAGAGCTGCCTCCTGCAACACAGATGCCCAAAAACCTATTGCCACATATCTCCCCATTATAATATTCAGAAAATGATAACAAGCCTGTTCTGTTGTTTTCTGTAAAGAGGACAGAATGTGTAGACATGAAATTCAAATGCAGTTTAAAACAGGACAAGCCAACAGTACAATAAGCTTGATGTATTGTGGTGGTTTAGGCTCTGCTGGGGTCTGAGACCACTCGGCCACTGCCCCTCCCCCACAAAGGCAGTGAAATACAAAGCCCCGGGGCTGAGATAAGGAGAGGTTTAATACAACAGTGCAACAGCGACAAAACAAACAACAACAATAACAGTAATAACAATGAACAGAGCAAAATATGTACTGATACAGCAGTGAGAGCAGAGAGATCGCATAACACCCGCGTTCACCGATTCTCCCGCGCTCCTGCGCTTGGGCGCCAGGAGGTGACGTCAGCATGGTATTGAATAACCCAGCTAGAGCTTCCCCCCACTGCTGGGGAAACTTAACCCTATCCTAGCTAAACCAGGACATGTATATACTGCATCCTTTGCTAATGTGAACAGCATACCTAGGTGGTAAAAAGTGGCATCACTTAAGTACACGAAGGTGAGTAATTAATCAGGTCAAGCTAAACAGGAGGTCCCTTATCTGGTTCCTACAAGACGTATATCTTTCACTCCCTACACCCTTTCACAAATTAGTCTTTCAGCTTACAAAGCAACTTTATTACAATACTCAAGTTCATTCAGGAACAATCAGGGGCTGCAGTAAAACTGTCTAGCATTTGCTCCAAGTATTTATTTTGTCTGAAGAGCTCTGTTCCCATTAACAAGGAGACTAAAAGCCTCAAGTAACACCATGTAATGAATCTTAGTAGGTGCGACAATGAAATATCTTAGGATGTTTTGGTTTTGGAATCTATCACAAATATTCTGTAGAATACAAAAAGTCATTCTTTCTTTCTCTTTCAGAGTCAGCATCTTCCCATAACGCTACTGATACCCCTTGCAAAACAAAATCAGTAATGTCTTTGCTATCAGGATTCATGTCTGGATATTCGGTGTCAGAACTGAAATCTCAGCACTCAAAATTCTTATGTGAATCTAAGTGACCCTTTCCTCAAGTTCATTCCTTTTTATAATATATGCAGGCAATTGTTCTTTTTCCAACTTTCCATATTCTAATTAAGAGGTTAAAATTAAAAAAACAGCACAATTTCCACTCAACAAATCCTATTGGTAATGTCAGACAGACTGTTATCACTTTCTAAGACTGAACTTCAGCACATTCCCATCTTTAAAAAATGAGTAGTATTTTAACTGAAAGAAATGTTAAAATAATTACAGTAACACCTGGCATTTTATAGCAACTGAACCCCTACTGCAGAGATAAGCATAGGACACTTTCTGTTATCCTGGAATAACCTAGAAGCCAAACAACTATTGGGTAGTATGTTGTCATAGACCAGCACATGTAGCAAAACCCAAGGCCAGACCAAATGGCCCTATATAAAGTGTGCCTACGAGTTGGAGTGAAAACTGATTCCCACAGAATGTAAACTATTTCAGTTGCACTTAAGTAACATGAGGGTGCAGAGTTACTGCTGCCCCAAAATAGACATCTACTAATATGTTGATGTGTTCTGTACCTGGTCTAACAGGCAAGAACACACAAAAACTATGAACAAAGTATCTGTTTTGCTACCTGACTTGCTACCAAGTAACTCATTGATATTATGTCAAAGAATAATTCTGTCCAATGATTTCAGGAACAGTACAGGTGTTTAACAATGGGGTTAATTATTCAGGGCCATAATATTGTTGTACATACCTAACTTGTATGTCCAACTTTGAAAGGATTGGCCTTTTCTTAGTAGAGGCAGCTGCTGACCAAACAGCAAATGCCATAGACAAACCACATGGATTTTGTTCCTACTAAAGACTGGTTGCATTTACTAAGATGGGGCAAAAAGCAACTCTAAGGTGTTTTTTTCCTTTTAAAGATCTATATTATGTTCATGTACCTGTCTATATGCCACCTCTTCTAGAAGTAGTGGTGAAACACTTGTAAGATTTTGGCACAGTTAGTAAACTTAGATTATGTGATTCCTAATAGATGAATGAACCACTACCACAACAATAAAGTGAGTTTGAGGAAAAGATGCCAGCAGGAACAAATACTGTGCCACACAGTCTAACGTCAAAAAAGCAAAGGCTCCACCGTTCCTTAAGCATTGGAAAATTAGTTTTGCACTCTTAAGTTTAGCAAACAGCATAAAGCTATTTGTTTACAGAACTCCAAGAAAATATTTGAAGCACTTACAAGCACTTGCAAATACACTGTGTATGGCAGGTAAGGACACTTCAAGTGGTCAGATGTATTGTCTTAAAAAAATAGCAAGACTGGTTACAGTACATGGAATTTGATCTTCTCTCCTTTATTTGGACTTTGGGACTAGTAACAAAGGAAAGGAAAGGAGAGTTAAAGGAGGTCACTGACATATAGACATGGATACAAAGACTGTACAAATGCTACTGCTCTATGTTATTTAGTCCTTGCCAGTAATTAACATTATGTCAAATGGAAGAGCCAATGAAGAAACCTTGCAGAAATAACAACACATGAAGTCACTGCACTGTCTTATATCAAAAGCAGTATATTCAGCATAACCATGTTCCTAGCAGAAGAAAAAAAAAAAAAAGTTGAACATTAGATGGGAAGAATGTTTGCATTAACACTGAAAATTCATATTCTTCTTAGTGAAATAAGTTTCTCATCGTATCTGAAAAAAAAAGAAATGGAAGCATGCCACAATTTAAAAGAACGTATTATAGCCAAGATAAATGCATAAACTTTTTCTGCTACACTTGCAGTGTCTTTAAGAGGTAGTATGATCTATGCAGTTGCCAGTGCAGACACGGCACTAGAAATTTTGTGAGTAATAGGTGTACTTGTTATAGAATCTGCTGTTTTAAGAAAAGGATCAACATGTTACTCACAGTACAGCATTCATCTGTATTTATGAGAGACAAAATCAAAAATATACCTATTTCAGGTTTACATAGTGAAATTTCTCACACATATCTCATGTCATCAGTCCTTCCAAGCTAGAGACAAGAACAACATGAAATGTGAGAGCCAATAAAAGGCAAATGAACTTGCAGTGTATAGTCTGAATGCAAGAAGGAGGAAAACAAGCTATAGGAAAATAGCATAAGTAATATTCAGCAAGCTTTCAGAAATTTTATGGGTTTGTTAAGATTAAACCAATCTATAAACAAATACTAGTTTTTATTTTAAATTTAAAGTAAGTCTACATTTTAAATGTACAAACCGCTAAGCCCATCATTAGAAAAAAAAATTCTTAATGCATGGCAGGGAGAAAAGCTAGACTTGACTAGAAACACAAATGTAATTTTACACATTAAAAAATCTAAAATGTGTATAAGGAAGTGTAAAAATTAAAACTATACACCCAGGTTCTTCTCCTACTAATGTCAGTTTACCAGTTCTGCTTAACAGGGAATGAATCAATCCCCACAACTCCAAACTGCAAAACATTAAAAGTTTTCACAGAAGAGTGAGGGGAATTTTCACTCTTATCTGTGGATCCCATGTTGGACTAATTGCTTGAGTCTTGCTCCAAATCTTGATCTTATTCTCAGCCAAAACTATTGTTGCCATTATTGTTTCTGCCTTGGCTGTGAGGAAAGAAGGAAGACAGGCAGCCCAAAGGGAGTTCCAAAACACAGATTCATTTTCACAGGTGCTAAAACTGGCATACAGAGGCATTTTGAAGAAAACTGAGATTCTAAATACTACACTGGAAATCCAGAAAGTGAGAAGTATTTCAGAAAGTGTAATCACTTCCTTGGTGGAGACTGCCAATTAAAAATCACTATTTCTGAACAACAATAGTTACAATTTTTATCACTGCTAATAAACATTTGAATTTAAATCAACAGAAATAAGAATATCCTGTACAGATAAATACAACTTGTTATCCTTTTTTTTTTTTTTTAAAGATGAGGAATAAAATGGCCTTGGCTTGCAAAGAAGGACAGATTTATATGACAACTAAACATCTGAATTAGTAGCCTTCAAAAATGCACTTAAAACTTTGTTAACATCTTCTTAGAAAGAAACTTGATATTTTTGTAAATTTAAAGACAAAATAAGGCTAGAAACCTTAGTTTATGTTATGAACTGCATAATGTGATAAATCAGAAAGGAGTTTCAAAAATCCAGCAGAGAAATAAGTGACTCAAATGCTGTTACACTCCACCCCACTTAACCACTTCTGCAAATACGACAAAAAAGATCAAGAAACAGAAGTGTGAACTTAGAAAATCTACAATATTTTATATCAATTTTATATCAAGATTTTAAGAATAAAGTCCTCAAAATACATTAACACTGAGGCAAAGGGGTTTTTGTTTTTCATGTTCCCCCTTCCCTTTTTATTTAGTCATCATTCAAATCCCCATCTATCTATTATGTCCTATTTATACGCTGTTATCTTAAGATCTTTGGTACAGGATTTGAATACATAGATGGCATTATCTCATGACTAGATGACATCCAAGTTTCTCCCCACAAAATTCTCAAAGAATACAAATAATTACCATTGAATACTTCCTGGCTGCATATGTCAGTAACTGCTCAGTCTACAAGTGCTTAAGAATAACAAAGCTCCTCCTACCTAAAGCCTTCTTCAGGCTCTTTCTGAATGTTTGGATGCTGCTTCAGAGTTGCTTTCTGTGATACTGCAATTTCAAAACCTGCTGGTCAAATCAGAAATAACCTCAGTTCTGTAAGAAACCCATAGATAAAATTATTGATCTTAGCAAGTATGTACATGTAAAGTGCACTCAAATACTCAGCTGTGTATTAGTCTGTAGCAAAAAACTCATTAGACAAACCAGCAGTAGTTCTATTAAGTCTCCACACATCTCCAGCCTTAGGACTGATTGCTTGCTTAGGCAAACCATCTTCACTTCATGATCTGAACCAAGGATTATAGAAGAGACACTTAAATCAACTGGCTAAAAGCAACTGTGCTGGTAGCTAACCTTTACTTTGATTTAAACTGTAATTCCCTGTTCCTGCAGCATCAGCAGCTATGAAAGGAAAGCCATGCTTTCTAAGCATGGAGCATACATATGAAGTAGGATCCAACTTTTAAACAGTTAGTCAGAGCAAACAGATAAATGGACCCAGTCATCTGCAGAACTGCCCATCATCCTAACGTTTACAGCTGGTCCAGAAGAATGGGATAGAGCCTCTCAATCCACCTGAACATTTGAGCACATAGTAGCTTCATCACCTTTTGACACACTTGAAAGGAGACCACCTCTAAAGTTACTTGTGAAACAGAATTTCCTTTCATCTCTGCTGAATCAGAGAACTAAACAGCAGGAATACAGTACTGATTGGAGCCAGTGGAGCTGCACAGTCCATTTCTTGCTGTCACAGACAACCAAAACTGATGGTCAATCCAGAGAGACTTTACATGCAATTCTATTCTCAAAAAAAAAAAAAAAAATGCAGAGAACCTGAAGCCAAGTCCTACAACTCTCTAACTTACTTTAGTATACCTTCTGCCTATTTTGCTGATTACTCACACTACTTCAAGAAAAAAGCATTCAGCATTCAAAAAAGAAAAAAAAAATCAGTGCAGCGGAAATGAAATACTTATTCGGTAATGCAAAATACACTCTTGGAAAGTTTCCGTAGTTGATTTGCTAGCAATATTCTGTGCTCAGCATGGAATTATTCCCAGAACTGCAGGCTTCCTGTCACTACCTAGCAACCATCCTTTAAGGATTATATTTACTATTTGTATCAAACTGTTGATTGCTATGGTCTAGTGTCTTATCTTTTCTTGATGAATTGTATGCATTAGGATAGCCAAAATCAGTACACAGTGGTTGCTGCAGATTGCTTTATAAGTAACCAAAAAAAGTAGAGATTGGGCAAAAAAGATGGCAATTTTATATATTTAGCAGAAAATGGTAATAAGAGCAGTTCCTTAGACCTGTGCTTATAAACAGTTTAAGTGCTATATGGTTCCATCTGAGAGGTATTTATATTTGAAAGAACATTATTTTAAATTCTTCATTCATTGTTTGCTGATAAGCTCTTCTGGACAGGTTGCAGTGAACAGCATTCTGTAAATTTGTGTCCAAGAGTACAAAATTTTCAAAAAAAATTCTGGCCAGTTTTAAAAAAAGATTATTTCACATGGTTTACAGACTTTCTAATCTATTTAGGAATGAGATCATTCCTTTTAAGACATTTGCTATTATTTTAACTCAATTTAGAAATATAAATTTCTCCAAGGGAATCCTTGGCCTAAAGGTTTATTATGACCTGTAGGTTAGACTGCAGAGAGAGTAGATCCCTTCAGTCCCAGCTGTAGAGTCAGAAGGAGCTTTTTAGCAAAACTTTTCAGCAAAAGTGATTAGCAACAGCTGTCTTATGTGTTACCATAAATTCGGTCTCAGAAGAACCCTCTAAGACTTAGTCTGAAGTTTTAGAAGGCAGGCATTCTTTATTGCAGCATTGGATGCACCGGGGATTATTCCATCTAATGTGCATGCTGAAAGACAAGGCCACACTTATATATACAATAAAAGAAATGAATATTCATGTAACTTCCGAGAAGTACACACATATTTCCAGAGAATCGAATGCATATGTTAATACATTGCACAAGAGTACTAAAATTTGGGGAAGGGTCTCTGAGGGGCTTCCACAGGTGTCTGCTGGTTTATCTGCCCTGTCTAGGATGTACACATCACAGTTGCAAAAATTATGTCGTTGGGTGCATTCTTGACTGAGGCTCCTTACAGCAATTATCATCAACTGCTTGCAGGCATCAGCTAGCGGGTATCAACTCCCCCCTTTTATTGAGACTTTGGACTCACAAATCCAAGGTCTCAGTACTCAATACCCATACCTTATTTTCATACAGATTTGGCTACAACAACTACAACACTGAATCATAATGCAATCTAAGATACAAAGGCACACCACTACTATTATCACCACAAACAGATTTCTTAACCATACCCAATTTGGTAGCCATAAGGTAAGTTTGTGCCACAATTCTTCAAAGCCCCAGGATGTATCATCCTTGGTAGCCTGATGCAGGACCTTTGTCTGTTCCCAAATTGCTGCCAAATCCATGGGAATTCTACCATTCTGATCTACATATAGACAACAGCTTGTGTTAATCACAGTGCAGACACCCCCTTGTGAAGGCAATAGTAAATCAAGGACCATTTGATTTTGTAGTAGTACCTGAGATAAACTGGACACTTCAATTTGCAATGCTTGTATCGTGGCCATAGTTTTGGTTTTTATGTTCTCAATTATAGCGGATATATTTACAATTGTCTTTTCCAATTCACTTACTCCGAGCCAAGGGAGAAGCCTTCTAACGAAACTGTGTAATGCATAAGGGTGGTCTGCTATAGCATTGTGAATCCTTCTGGTTTGTTTAATGAATGTCCTCACCCGTCCACTCTGTTCCTGCAGCTTATTAACTATTGTCATATTTGCAACTAGGGCTCCTAGGGTGCACATTCCTTTCCATCTTAGGGGTAATATTTTCCGAGCTCAATTACAATATAGCCAATACCATCCTACTCCTTCTGTTCGGGGTACAGGCCATCCAATTGAGGGTTTAGTTTTGTTTCGTTTAAATCTGTCTAAGAAGGCTAGATCAAATTTCCCATCTATATATTTCGTATAACTGTTATACATGTTGTTTAGTTCTACATCTATAGTACTGTTGTTTTTACAGTATAGAGTTACATCATTTAGATGGCATCGCTGTATGAAAGTATAGTTATAGGATACTTGTGGTTCTTCTATTTGGATTTCTTGTTGAGTAGTCATCTTAGCACTGCCCCACTGAAAGTCTGCGCTTGTTGTAATCTGTCTATAGCTCTGGCCTTGAGTAATGGTAATATTATTGTGTGAGGGGGTATCATCAGACATTAGAATCCCTATGTACTTTGGTGTTCCTAAAGAGTGTTCTGGTAAATGTGTACAGACCCAACAATCACTTCTATGTAGTATCTAGTAATTTGTTGTGTTAAAATTAAATGAAGATTCTGATTCCATTTTGGTTCTGGCCAGACTTGATCCATGGCTATTGTAATTGTCACAGACCAAACATAAAACTCAATCATGATCTCCTTAATTTCAATTTAAGAGGAGACTGCTACTCCACTACCCATGGGGTGGGAGCCTTCTTGATTCTTGAATAATGAATCCAAGGGCCTTTGCCCCAAACCTTGACTGCCGTATAGGTAGTTAACAAAACCTGAAACGGTCCTTTACACTCTTCTGTCAGACGTTTAGTGTTCCATGACTGGACGTAGGCCCCATCTCCAGGCTGGAAAATATGTGCTGGTGTGTCAAGTTCCAAAGGTCTATTCATTGTGACATATTTCTGGAGCTTCTATAAGGTATTCCCTAAATATGTCAAATAAGTTTTAAAATTTAGTTTTCCCATGATATGGGATCTGGTAGGGAATGGTGCCCACACTCACAAAAAGGTGTTGGATTCATTAGCTCATCTCAAGTGCATCCATACCAATGCACACAGTACGAGCAACAAACAGGAGGAGCTTGAAGCCATGATGCAGCATGAGAACTATGACATAGTAGCTATCACAGAAACATGGTGGGATGCCTCACACAACTGGAGTGCTGCAATTGATGGCTACAAGCTCTTCAGGAGGGATAGACAGGGAAGGAGAGGTGGTGGAGTGGCCCTGTATGTTAGAGAATGCTGTGAGAGCTCAGAAATCAAGTATAGTGATAACGGGGTTGAGAGTGTTTGGATTAGGTTAAGGGCCATTAAAGCAGATCTTGCTGCGGGAGTCTGCTATAGACCTCCCAACCAAAGCAGTGAGGTGGATGAAGCTTTCTATAAACAGTTGGGAGAAATCTCATGGTCACTTGCTGTTGTTCTTGGGGACTTTAACCTCCTGGGTACCTGCTGGGATCACAACACAGCAGACAGGGAACAATCCAGGAGGTTCCTGGAATGTGTGGAGGATAACTTCCTCACACAGGCGGTGAGTGAGCCAACCAGGGAAGGTGCCCTCCTGGACCTACTTCTTGTGAACAGGGAAGAGCTTGTGTGGGAAGTAAAGGTTGGAGGCCATCTAGGGTGCAGAGATCATGAGATGATTGAATGATCGATCCTTGGAGAAACAAAGAGAGGGGTTAGTGAAACTGCCACCTTAGACTTCCACAGGGCAAACTTTGACCTGTTCAGAAGACTGATTAAAAAAATCCCTTGGGAGGCTGCCCTGAAGGATATGGGAGTCCAAGAAGGCTGGACATACTTCAAGAGAGAAGTCTTAAAGGCACAGGAGCAGGCTGTTCCTGTGTGCCGAAAAACAAGCAGGTGGGGAAGGAGACCAGCCTGGCTAAACAGGGACCTTTGGCTGGATCTCAAGAACAAAAGGAGAATCTATGACCTTTAGAAGAGGGGGCAGGTCTCTCATGAAGACTATAAAGATGTAGTGAAGCTATGCAGGGAGAACATTAGGAGAGCCAAAGCTCAGCTAGAGCTCATCTTGGCTGCAGCTGTTAAAGATAATAAAAACTGTTTCTATAAATTCGTTAACAGCAAAAGGAGGATTAGGGAAAATCTCCCTCCTTTACTAGATGCAGAGGGAAACATAGTAACTAAGGATGAGGAAAAGGCTGAGGTGCTTAACGCCTACTTTGCCTCAGTCTTTAGCAGTAGAACTGGCTATTCCCTGGACACCCAGCCTCATGAGCTGGGAGATGGGGAGGGGAAGCAGAATGAAGTCATCACAATTAAAGAGGAAGTGGTCAGAGACCTGCTACACCACTTGGATGCACACAAGTCTGTGGGACCGGATGGGTTACACCCAAGGGTGCTGAAAGAGTTGGCAGATGTGCTCGCCAAGCCGCTTTCCATGATTCACCTGAAGTCATGGCTAACTGAGGAGGTCCCATTGGACTGGAGGGTGGCAAATGTGACACCCATCTACAAGAGAGGCAGGAAGGAGGATCCAGGAAACTACAGACCTGTCAGTCTGACCTTGGTGCCAGGGAAGGTCATGGAGCAGGTCATCTTGAGTGTCATTAAAAGTCATATAATAGACAACCAGGGGATCAGGCTCAGTCAGCATGGGTTTATGAAAAGGCAGTTCCTGCTTGACAAACCTGAGCTCTTTCTACGACAGAGTGACCTGCTTATTGGATGAGGGAAAGGCTGTGGATGTTGTCTACCTTGACTTCAGTAAGGCCTTTGACACCGTTTCCCACAGCATTCTCCTGCTGAAACTGGCTGCTCATGTCTTGGATGGGCACACCTTTTGCTGGGTAAAAAACTGGCTGGATGGCCGGGTCCAAAGAATTGTGGTGAATGGAGTTAAATCCAGCTGGCGGCCGGTCACGAGTGGTGTCCCCCAGGGCTCGGTTTTGGGGCCACTCCTGTTTAACATCTTTATCGATGATCTAGATGAGGGGATTGAGTGCACCCTCAGTAAGTTTGCAGATGACACCAAGTTGGGTGGGAGTGTTGATCTGCTCGAGGGTAGGGAGGCTCTGCAGAGAGATCTGGACAGGCTGGAGTGATGGGCTAAGGCCAACTGTATGAGCTTCAATAAGGCCAAATGCCAGGTGCTGCACTTTGGCCACAACAACCCCCAGCAGCGCTACAGGCTTGGGGAGGAGTGGCTGGAGAGCTGCCAATCGGAGAGAGACCTAGGGGTGTTGACTGACAGCCGGCTGAACATGAGCCAGCAGTGTGCCCAGGTGGCCAAGAAGGCCAATGGCATCCTGGCTTGTATCAGAAATAGCATGGCCAGCAGGGACAGGGAAGTGATCTTACCCCTGTACTCAGCACTGGTGAGCCCACCTCGATTACTGTGTTCAGTTTTGGGCCCCTCACTACAAAAAGGACATTGAATTACTGGACTGTGTTCAGAGAAGGGCAATGAAGCTGGTGAACGGTCTGGAGCACATCGTACGAGGAACGGCTGGGAACTGGAGTTGTTTAGTCTGGAGAAGCGGAGGCTGAGGGGAGACCTCATTGCCCTCTACAACTACCTGACAGGAGGTTGCAGAGAGCTGGGGATGAGTCTCTTTAACGAAGTAATAAGCGATAGGACAAGAGGAAATGGCCTCACATTGCTCCAGGGAAGGTTTAGACTAGATATTATGAAGCATTTCTTTACAGAATGGGTTGTTAGGCATTGGAATTGGCTGCCCAGGGAGGTGTCCCCATCCCTGAAGGTGTTTAAGAGTAGGGTCGACATAGCGCTTAGGGATATGGTGTAGTTGGGAACTGTCAATGTTAGGTTAATGGTTGGACTGGATGATCTTCAAGGTCTTTTCCAACCTAGATGATTCTGTGGTATGAGTGGCACATGACACATGAGGAGCCTGGTATGGACTCCAATTACCCTTTCCACAGGGCCAGATTCTAACTCTCAGCAACACTAAGGGTAGAGCCTGTACCCAAGTCATAGGTGTTTCCTGACAAATTTTCCCAAGCTGCTGTTTGAGAGTATAATTCATTTGCTCCACTCTACTGCTGGATTGTGGTCTATAAGTAGTGTGGTAATGCCAAGTTATAGACAAAGCTTTGCTCAACTGTTTCACAATTCCAGCAATAAAACAAGGCCCATTATCTGATGACATCCTCAAAGGTGTACCAAATCATGGGATTTCTTTTAGAATAGCTTTAATTACCTCTTTTCCTTTGTTGGTGTGACAGGGGAAAGTCTTGGATCACCTAGTAAAGGTATCAACTAAACCCAAAATATATATATACCCCACCTTGTCTAGGTAGTTCAGTAATATCTATTTGCCAATAAATTCCAGGAGAATTTTTTCCTTTGGTAACACCAAATACTACTTTATTACTAGTGTTCAGGTTATTTCTAAGACAAATTTTACACTTCTCTGTAACGGACCAAACAATGTCTGTCATAGTTCTGCTCCTGACTGTTTTCTAAAGGTGTTTCACCAAATTCTCTGTTCCCCAATGTACTTTATTATGTTCTTTCCTAGCAATTTCTCTCATCAATGAGGGTGAAATAACTACCTGTCTGGTGGGCATAATGGCCCACCCATTCACCTGCTCCTCGGCCTGTAATTTAGTTATCAGCTTACCACCCATTTTATTATACTTGGGTGGTGTGCCTGGCAAAATTATTTCCTTTTCAGTTACCAGGGCTCTGATGCCTTTTTCTGCAGCCTCCTTTGCAGCTTTATCTGTCAACTGATTACCCAATTCTGGTGTGGTTTTACCCGTCTGATGGGCTTTATAATGCATAACTGTCTTTGGTTTTTGAATGCTTTCCAGTAGTTCTTGAGCTGGGGGGCATGTTTAATCACAGTTCCTTGTGCCAATAACAACCCTCCTTTCTTTTCAAATAGCCCTGTGGGTGTGGACTACCCCCGAAGACATACTTGGAATCTGTCCATATGTTGGGTCCTTTTCTTTCACTCAGGTCTAGTGCTCTCTTCAGGGCTATTAATTTGGCTTTCTGGGCAGACACTTTGAAGACAAAACTAATGAATCCATTACCTTGTCAATGGTGGTTATGGCATACCCAGACATTCGCTTTCCATCTTGAACAAAGCTGATTCTGTTGGTGTACAGCTTCCAATGCAGGTTCGCTAATGGGGTGTCCTTGAGGTCTGGTTAACTGGAGTAGACTTCTTCAATAGTCTGCAAACAACTGTGCTCTGGCACTCCTTGTAATTGGTCAGTCAAGAGAAACACAGCTGAGTTAACAACTGAGGTGGTTTTAAGATGAACATTGTCCTGTTCTAGCAACACCACTTCACTTGGTATTTTAACACGTGGCTGCGAGCCAGCCAATGCCCCCCTTTTTGTTCTAACACATTAACCACCATGTGTGGAACACATACAGTAATCTTTTGTCCCAGAGTAAATTTGCGGGCTTCCTGGATTAGCAACACTGTCACTGCTAGCACTTTAATTGCTTAAATGTAGTTCTGCCATTATCAGTTTAATCAAGATACTCATTGTGGGAATCTTTTAACATCTCATATAGAGGTTTCACCAGTAATCCATAGTTAACGATCCATAGGCAGCACCATCCCACCATTCCCGAGACTGTCCGTAATTCTCTCAGTTTTGGGCTCAGGGAGGTGGCAGATGGCTTAATTGTGCTGGATCCTAGCTGTCTCTGGTGTTTCAGGATTTCAAATCTCAAATATGTAACCGATTCTTGGGCAATTTGGGACTTGTCTTTTGATACCTGGTATCTGCTGATGCCCAGGAAATTCAAAAGGCTTAGGTCAGGGCAAGATATTGTTCCTCAGTCTCTGCTGCAATCAAAATGTCATCCACATACTGTAATACAGGTCTTTGGTGATTCTCTTCTCTCCAAATTTCTAATTCCTTTTCTGATTGATTTCCAAAGACCGTTGGGCTATTCTTAAAGCCTTGAGGTAAAACTGTCCATGTATATTGTGTTTTTCTCCCTGTTTCTGGATTTTCCACTTGAAAGCAAAGAGCTCCTGACTTTTAGTATCGAGGGGAATGCAGAAAAAGGCATCTTTCAAGTCTGAGACTGAACCAATCCTTTTCCTCAGTGAGGGTTCATAACAATGTATATGGTTTTGCCACTACAGGATGAATATCCTGGGTTATCTGATTTATTGCTCTCAGGTCCTGGACCAACTGGTATTCCTTACCATTGGCCTTTTTAACCAGCAAAATGGGGGTGTTGTATTTTGTTTCACAATCTACTAACAGCTTGTACTTTAAGAATTTCTCAATTATTGGCACCAATCCATTTCTAGCTTTCAGCTTCAGAGGATACTGTTTAATTCTTACTGGGGTTTAAGGTCAATTCTTACTGTTTCTGCTCTTTTGGATTTTCCTGAGACTTCTCCGGCCCATACAATAGGAATCACAGCGACTTCTGCTTCCAAAGGTACCTCCTATAACACAGCTTCCCTCTGTAACATAAAGACTTGGGCATCCAAAGCTTTATTTTCAGAAATACGGATTTGGATTTTCCCTTTTTCAAAAGTGATTTATGCATTCAGTTTATTTAATATGTCCTGTCCTACTAGCAGCATAGGGCAATCTGGTATATAAAGAAATTGATGAGTTAACACCCTGTTCACAATTCCAAACTTCAAAGGTTGAAAAAACAGCTGATTTGCTTTCCGCCCTGTGGCACCAATCACTGGCATAAGAGAGCCAAAGCGCAGCTAGAGCTCATCTTGGCTGCAGCTGTTAAGGATACAAAAAATCCTTCTATAAATTCATCAACAGCAAGAGGAGGATTAGAGAAAATCTCCCTCCCCTACTAGATGCAGAGGGAAACATAGTAACTAAGGATGAGGAAAAGGCTGAGGTGCTCAACGCCTACTTTGCCTTAGTCTTTAGGAGTGGAACTGGCTGTTCCCTGGACACCCAGCCTCATGAGCTGGGAGATGGGGAGGGGAAGCAGAATGAGGTCATCACAATTAAAGAGGAAGTGGTCAGAGACCTGCTACACCACTTGGATGCACACAAGTCTGTGGGACTGGACAGGTTACACCCAAGGGTGCTGAAAGAGTTGGCAGATGTACTCGCCAAGCCGCTTTCCATGATTCACCTGAAGTCATGGCTAACTGAGGAGGTCCCATTGGACTGGAGGGTGGCAAATGTGACACCCATCTACAAGAGAGGCAGGAAGGAGGATCCAGGAAACTACAGACCTGTCAGTCTGACCTTGGTGCCAGGGAAGGTCATGGAGCAGGTCATCTTGAGTGTCATTAAAAGTCATATAATAGACAACCAGGGGATCAGGCTCAGTCAGCATGGGTTTATGAAAAGGCAGTTCCTGCTTGACAAACCTGAGCTCTTTCTACGACAGAGTGACCTGCTTATTGGATGAGGGAAAGGCTGTGGATGTTGTCTACCTTGACTTCAGTAAGGCCTTTGACACCGTTTCCCACAGCATTCTCCTGCTGAAACTGGCTGCTCATGTCTTGGATGGGCACACCTTTTGCTGGGTAAAAAACTGGCTGGATGGCCGGGTCCAAAGAATTGTGGTGAATGGAGTTAAATCCAGCTGGCGGCCGGTCACGAGTGGTGTCCCCCAGGGCTCGGTTTTGGGGCCACTCCTGTTTAACATCTTTATCGATGATCTAGATGAGGGGATCGAATGCACCCTCAGTAAGTTTGCAGATGACACCAAGTTGGGTGGGAGTGTTGATCTGCTCGAGGGTAGGGAGGCTCTGCAGAGGGATTTGGACAGGCTGGAGCGATGGGCTAAGGCCAACTGTATGAGCTTCAATAAGGCCAAATGCTGAGTACTGCACTTTGGCCACAACAACCCCCAGCAGCACTACAGGCTTGGGGAGGAGTGGCTGGAGAGCTGCCAGTCAGAGAGGGACCTGGGGGTGTTGATTGACAGCCGGCTGAACATGAGCCAGCAGTGTGCCCAGGTGGCCAAGAAGGCCAATGGCATCCTGGCTTGCATCAGAAACAGCATGGCCAGCAGGGACAGGGAAATGATCCTGCCCCTGTACTCGGCACTGGTGAGCCCACACCTTGATTAATGTGTTCAGTTTTGGGCCCCTCACTACAAAAAGGACATTGAATCACTTGAGCGTGTCCAAAGAAGGGCAACGAAGCTGGTGAACGGTCTGGAGCACATGTCGTACGAGGAGCGGCCGAGGGAACCGGGGTTGTTTAGTCTAGAGAAGCGGAGGCTGAGGGGAGACCTTATTGCCCTCTACAACTACCTGAAAGGAGGTTGCAGAGAGCTTACTTAACCAAGTAACCTACTTAACCAAGTAACAAGTGATAGGACAAGAGGTAATGGCCTCAAATTGCGCCAGGGAAAGTTTAGACTGGATATTAGGAAGCATTTCTTTACAGAATGGCTTGTTAGGCGTTGGAATGGGCTGCCCAGGGAGGTGGTGGAGTCCCCATCCCTGGAGGTGTTTAAGAGTAAAGTTGACTTAGCGCTTAGAGATATGCTGTAGTTGGGAACTGTCAGTGTTAGGTCAATGGTTGGACTGGATGATCTTCTAGGTCTTTTCCAACCTAGACAATTCTGTGTGTGATTCTGTGTGTGAATTTGCTCATGGGCCTTTTACAACTATTTAGTACAGAATATGTTGCCCCTGTATCAACTAGGAATTTAACTGTCTCACTCCCCAGTTTAACTGAAACCAGGGGTTTGGCTGGAGAGTTTTAACTCCTTAATCCCCAGTCCCTGTCAATCCAAGTCTTCCGTACCAATCATAAACAAGTCTGGCTCCGGAACGGGTGCAGATAGGGATATCCAATTAACCAATTGTCTCTTTGGGCATTCATTTTTCCAGCGTCCCTTTCTCTTGCAGATCACACACTGATCCCTTCCCAGAGGGATTCTATTTCTCATATTTCCTCCTGTTCTTCATCCTCTCAGGAAACCTCTTCCCCCAGAGGAGGTTTATGCTTAAGCAAATGTGGTTGCTAAGACTGCAGCATTTTCTGTTAGCTGATATGTTGACATTCCAGACATGCCTTCTACTTTTGTGACTTTCTTCTTATATCCGGTGCTGTCCTGGTTTTGACCAGGATAGAATTAACTTTCCCTGGGTTGAGAGGGAGCACAGCTAGAGAGCCGGGTCCCAATCAGTCATTGGAGTATTTCATATCATGTGACATCATGCCGAGTGTATACAGGTGGGTGCAGGCTCTCTCTGGCACACGCCGTTTTCGGTTTTTTGGTATGGTCACGTGTTGCTGTGGGGGGCGGTCACCGCGCTTGGTAAGCCACTGCTGCATTTTACCCGTTTCTTTTGGACTCACTATTGTTACTCTTGTTCTCTTGTTATATTTAGTAAATTCTTTCTTTTTATTCAACCTACGAATTTTCTTCTTTTTGTCCTTCCCCTATTTCACCGGGGAGGAGGGAGGTGAATGGCTGGCCTCGTGGCGGCTGGCTGCCAGCTGAGTTCAAACCTCAACAGGTGCTGACTGACCTATGAACGAAGTAGTCAAGTGTTGACAGTGTTTATTCATCAATCTGCCTGCCCCCATATTTAGATTTCAGTCTTGCTCTTTTGCTGGTATAAAACAATCTGGACCATAATACAAAGAACAAATTCACACATGGCATCTCATTCGATTTCCCTTCATGTCTACAAAACAACAACAGCTGTAACACAGTACTATAGTTTATACTTCCGTTCTTAGGCCATTTCTCCTGATAATCTAAAGTATATAAGGGCTATCAATGATTACAATATTCAGTCAGTTTCTTTCAGGTCAATGATTCTGCCCCCAGATCTTCCCAGTGTTTCAACAAGCAGTCTAAAGGACCAGCCTTTAGAATTCCTCCATTCTGTGATTGGACAGAACTCATCACAAAAATAACACACGAAACAAAATACTACAATAACAACACACGAAACAACCTAACACAGAACTACAATACACAGTTTAGCATATTAATCCAAAGGGAACCCTGCTATTTGTTTCCAGTTCCTTAAAATACACCCTAATGGAGACTTTTTAAAAATTATTTTTTAAGTTTTAGAGTGTTTTGCAACCATCTTAGTTAGACCTTATTAATATACAAAGCCAAAACCTGTAATTCAATGCACAAAGTCAGAAACCATGATCTAGTTAACAAAGGATGTAATCCAAAAATTGTAATCCAATAAACAAAGCATGTAATTCAAAATTACCAAAACCAATGGGTGGGACTCAAACCCACAATTCTCCCAAAGGGGACTTAAACGCCTACACCAGTTTCAGACCAGGTGGGGCTCATACCCACAACATTTCAGACCAGGTGGGGCGCAAACCTACAACATTTCAGACCAGGTGGGGCGCAAACCCACAACATTTCAGATCAGGCGTCCTCCAATGTTTCATCTGGTGGAACTTATACAGGAGGGGACTCAAACCCCTTGGGTACCCTCTGGCCCAACCTTGTGAGGCTTTCACCACATTTTACAGGCAGGCAACCAGAAATCCTGAAAGAATGCCTTTAATTTTACCAGGGGATTTGCTCTGAGCTCTTCGGTACAGGGATCAGAGGTTCCCCCCAGAATCCCTCGGTGCCAGCTGGAGGTCCTGTGATCCCACAGATCCGTTGAGATTCAGAAGCAGCGTCCCATATGGGTCAACAAAATGTTACCGTAAATTCAGACTCAAAAGAACCCTCCAAGACTTAATCTGAAGTTTTAGAAGGCAGGCATTCTTTATTGCAGCATTGGATGCATGGGGGATTGATCATTCCACCTAATGTGCATGCTGAAAGACAAGGCCACACTTATATATACAATAAAAGAAATGAATATTCATGTAACTTCCCAGAAGTACACACGTATTTCCAGAGAATCAAATGCATATGTTAATACATTGCACAAGAGTACTAAAATTTGGGGAAGGGTCTCTGAGGGGCTTCCACAGGTGTCTGCTGGTTTATCTGCCCTGTCTAGGATGTACCCATCAAGTTGCAAAAATTATGTCCTTTGGTACATTCTTGACTGAGGCTCCTTACAGCAATTATCATCAACTGCTTGCAGGCATCAGCTAGCAGGTATATGTTACCAGCTCTGATAAAGATATAGCTCCCCCTCCTCTTCTGTAAAAGAGAGGTTTAAAAAAGTTATGAGTGTTATTTGATAGCTCAGCAATGATATTTTCTGAGATGAATTATTTTAAATCTCAGAAGCCCAAGTAAAAACAGCATCTCATTTACACACACTCCTCTGTGCAGCAGATATTTTTAATGCCCTTGTAATTTCTACTCAAACAGTAATGCAGTGTCTTGTGTTCATTGACCTTTTTTCCCTGTTCCATAGTGCCATTTTTCTAATTTCATGACATGTGAATTCCACCTAAGGCAGACCAACAAAAATACTCAGAAGACTACTTGTTACTGACTTTCCTATTTTTCAGCTTTTGTAGCTGTTCAATTTAAAACTTGCAAGAAAATACCCAGGGCTCATTCATAAAAATTTCTGCATTTATCAGTTCAAATACATCAAATGTGGGAAAAGAGTGGGTCATTAAAAAAAAAAAAAAAAAACACAACAAAAAAACACCCAAAAAACCCCCAAACAAACAGAAGTCTGAAATTACTTTGTTGCTGAAAAACAAAAGCCACAATTTGGAGGCTTGACAGACAACTTTGTCATTTGTATGCCAATACCTAGCTCTCAGAGAGTCTGAGTTACTCTATGGGCGTAGGGCCAAAACATCCAAACAAGTGTAACTTACACGTTCAGCTATTGTCACAAAACTTTTTCTGGAAAAATTTTATCAGAGAGCACCTTCTTTTCATAGGAATTACAACAAAGAGTCACTTTGGTTCGAGCTACTACCTCATCAACTCACAAAACCACTACTGTATGTTCAAGATGATGAAACTCAAGTCAGTATATAGATTTAATGTTTTTTTTCCAGTTGTTCTTTCTAGAAATTAAAGTCTTATTTGGTTAAATCTGGTTTGAGGTATTTCTTTTCCTTCTAATCTATCAACAGGTAAATTAGCCTAAATCTAAGGGAGTTAAAGTAACAGGGACAAATTCAGAGCCAAAATGCTGAGTTAAGTTATTTAATTGTATGACAGTTCACAATCAAGACAAAGACTTTCCAGTTTTAGAACAAATTTCATTTACACATTCTAGAGAACAACAGAAAAACCCACCACAAAACTAAACCAACAGTTAAGTAAGAAAGAATTTTCCAAGTTACTTAGAGAAGACTGGGAGGTGCAGTGAAGTTGGAGCTGATGACACCTGGAAATAATGAATTCTCCTTTTTTCAGTGAGGGACAGAAATCAGTACAATGTCTTCTGAACAAAAGACTGTGTTTAACTGTTTTCTAATTATATGATTATTAAATAAAGATAGATTCTTCTGTAAATAAAAGATATTTTGAAGTTATGTAAATATAATTATAAAAATATCACGTTAAATTAATTACAATTTGCTCTCATGCTAGAGTGAGTCAAAAAAGTTAGAAAGTTTTAAAACAAAATCTCATTTTAAGTACAGAATTATATTTGAATTTTCTCTCTACTGGTTTGTTACAAAATGAAAACTATCAAAATATAAGATACGGGAAGCATGTCCTGCTAACTACCAGGATCTGGTAGGGGTGACAAAGATGACAAGAAGGTTAATTCTTCTCAATTACTTCTATAAAGTAGTTGCAAACTGCACAGCACTGTGTCTTCAGAGGATACAGTGTAATAAAGCCTTCTCCCTGCACAAAGGCATTGTCCAGGGGCAGCTGATGGGCAATAATGGACATGTGAAGTATGGTCTGGCTTCAGCTGAGCTTCATAACTTCTGCTGGTTTCATAATCCAGGGTGAAAGGGTTAGCAATCTGCTACACTACTTAGACACACACAAGCCTATGTGGTCAGATCCACACAGAAGTTACTGAGGGAGCTGGAGGAAGTGCCCACCAAGCCACTTTTAATCACCTATCAGCAGTCCTGGCTAACCGGGGAAGTGCCAGCTGACTGGAGGTTAGCAATTGTGATGCTCATCTACAAGAGGGACTTGGTGTGAGAGATGAGAAACCAGGCCTGTGAGAAACTAAGAAAAACAGCCTGAGAAAGCAAAAGTTGAGGCTGATTGAAGGAATGCCTCAAACACTGGCAAGGCAAAACTATGAATCACAGGATGGATAGTTTGGAGGTTGAAGCTGATAATGCTGCCTGAATAACACAAGATGCAGCTGGAGGAGGAAGCCTTGTGGAGACAGGACGGCTCTGCTCTGGTGCACCTGGCCAAAGTTCAAGGGTCATCTGTCCGGTGAATGACCTTTGCTTCATTATCCATGAAATGCATATTAAAGTTAACACCCCTCAATATGCTAACGAAGGCTAACATGATCATGCTAATTACATCATCTCATGAAACACCTTACCCCTCCCTGTACATGGGATAGGTAGGTATGTGGGTCGACCTAGGGGACAGACCCAAAGAAAGTGTGTATAAATCAAGGTGGGGGAAAGAAAGGAGGGGGGGCCTGGAGAGTGCAGTGAAGCAAAGACGACGGATGCAAGCGAAAAAGATGGATGCCTCCTGGAACCCTCGCTGGCGGGATCAACGCAGAAACCCAGACCAGTGATCTGTATTTCCCTATTCCCTCTATCTCCCTCTTTTCCTTTTTCCATTAAGAAATGCAAAGCATATTGTATTGCTTGCTACAACTTGCTATATACTTAGCCAATTATTGTGTGTTCAGTTAGTTCATTGTGGGTAGTTAATAAATGTTTGGACTTGGAAATTTGTTGTCTGCTCTGTTGGGAATTTGCGAATCTGAGTCACTTGTGTCCCTCCTCTGAGTGGGATGTAACACTCGGTGCAGGGGAAGGTTATGGAGCAGATCATCTTGGGTCCCATCAAATGGCATGTACAGGACAACCAGGTGATCAGGCCCAGTCAACATGGGTTTATGAAAGGCAGGTCCTGCCTGACTAACCTGATCTCCTTCTATGACAAAGTGACCAGCTTAGTAGATGAGGAAAAAGCTGTGGATGTTGTTTACCTGGACTACAGTAAAGCCTTTGACACCATTTTGCACAGCATTCTCCTGGAGAAAGTGGCTGCTCATGACTTGGACGAGTATACTGTTTGCTGGTTAAAAAAAAAAACGGCTGGATGGCTGGCCCCAAAGAGTTGTGGTGAATGAAGTTAAATCCAGTTGGCGGCCAGTCACAAGTGGTGTTCCCCAGGGCTAGTACTGTGGCCAGTTCTGTTTAATATCTTTATTAATGATCTGGATGTAGGGATAGAGTGCACCCTCGGTAAGTTTGCAGACAACACCAAGCTGAGTGGGAGTGTTGATCTGCTTGAGGGTAGGAAGGCTCTACAGAGGGATCTGGACAGGCTGGACTGATAGACCAAGGCCAATTGTATGAGCTTCAACAGGGCTAAGTGCTGGGTCCTGCACATGGGTCATAACAACCCCCATGCAATGCTATAGGCCTGGGGAAGAGTAGCTGGAAAGCTGCCCAGCAGAAAAGGACCTGGGGGTGTTTGTTGACAGCCAGCAGTGTGCCCAAGTGGCCAAGAAGGCCAAGAGCACCCTGGCTTGTATCAGAAATAGTGTGGCCAGCAGGAAAGTGATTGTCCCGCTGTATGTGGCACTGGTGCGACTGCACCATGATACTGTGTTGTGTTGTGGGTCTGTGACTACAAGAAAGATATTGAGGTGCTGGAGAATGTCCAAAGAAGAGCAACCAAGCTGGTGAAGGGTCTAGAGAACAAGTCCTGTGAGGAGCAGCTGAGGAAACTGGGGTTGTTTAGTCTGGAGAAAAGGAGGCTGAGGGGAGACCTTATTGCTCTCTACAACTATCTGGAAGGAGGTTGTAACAACGTGGGTGTCAGTCTCTTCCCCAGTAACAGTGAGAGGATGAGAGGAAACAGCCTCAAGTTGCACCAGGGGTGGTTTAGATCAGATATTAGGAAAAATTTCTTCACTGAAAGGGTTGTCAAGTATTGGAACAGGCTGCCCAGGGAAGTGGTTTAGTCATGATCCCTGCAGGTACTTAAAAGATGTGTAGATGTGGCACTTAGGTACATGGTTTAGTGGTGACCTTGGTAGTGTTAGGTTAATGGTTGGACTCAATAATCTTAAGCATCTTTTCCAACCTAAATGATTCTATGATTCTATAAATTAATTGCTTACCATAGGGATTTTTAACATTAGGTGTAAGTCTTATAAATCTGACCTAATCAAGAAAATTGCTCAATTTGCAGACTTTCTCAAGGTATTTGCTGATGGCATACTATATTCTCAGCTATTAAAACTGGTGGAACAGCACATAGTGAACATAATTTTGCCTATTCCCTCTCCTAACTCACCACTTTCATCTCTAACAGAAAGATACATCATCCTCTCACCACATTCCACCATCCTTTCCCAGACACCTATGTCCAAGATAATGCAGAGACAGTCTGTTTTCCATCCTTGTCTTTGTTCCTCTGTTCCTTTCAGAGTGGCATCCCTTGGACTTCCTGCTGCTGCCAGCAAAAGACGAAATGATTAAAAATGTAAGCAGGTTCTTGCTACTTCTCTGAATGCTATGTCCACAGATTCACTACAAGGACTGTACACCTATTCCCAGGAGCAGTTAACAGAGGAATTAACTTGAGGTTCCTTATTCTGGAGCCTGGGATGATCACAAACTCTTAACTAGCTCTTGCCTTACTTCAGTTTCCAAGCAAAGACATAGGATTCACTTAACTTATAATTCCTCCCCCCTCTAACTGCCAGCTCTCCCTCTCTGTCACAGTATGTCTTGTCTTGTCATAGCTTAGAAATAAATGCCTCAAAACTTTGAAGGAAGCAATAAAAAACTTTAAAGTGGAAGAAAAGTACTTAAATAACAAACATTAGTTTTAAAAATGGCTTTGTTGTTCTTCTAAAATACCACCCAACAGAGTTATATAGGATTTCTTAAATATCGCCCATGGATTTACAACTGATTTACAGCATAGTCAGTAAATAATCCCAGTTGCTATTTTCATGCACGGTACATAGACAGAGCTCTCTGGAACATAGAAAGTCACTTTCAGAAAGAGTGTAAGGGCATTGGCACAGACTCTTGATGATCACATGCAAACCCCCTCAATATATTGGAAAACCTGTGCAAAATCCTAACCAAAACCTCATGTTTTGGTAGGTCAGGCAAGCAACCAACATTTCTGGTTTCCCACACACACAGAGAGGAAAGGGAGTGAGAGGGGGAACCTCAAACAAAAAGTTACATTGATTCAGAGTCTGCATGAAAGCAAATTAGTCATCTTAAGGGATTTCTGGCCCTGAAGCAGATAGAAAAACTCTACGCAGTGACATGCTGCATAGATCCTATAGGAGACAAGAATAACTTCTTAAATTCAAGACATGCTCAAATCTCTGAGTGCACACATTTACAGGAAAAAAAATAAACTGAAAACTTACTTATGAAATCTGATTTTTGAAAGATACTACACTTTATTAGTGGAACACTGGGTAAGTTAAAAATCATATTTTCAGAACTCTTGCTGCAAAATTGCATGTTGCTGGAACAGTAATTAAGGTCACTATCCTCAATATTGCATTACACTATTTCTTCTTGTGGATAAGTATCAACAGTTACATCATACAGTAAAAATTACAGATTTCAACAAGCAGTGATTTTTAAAGTGGCAGGCTTTTAATTTTAAAATTTTTCAGCTTGTTCTAACTAGGTACTGCTTGGTTTATGATCTTTATTTCTTCTCATATCAATTTAGCTCTTCTATAATGCAGAATTCTTCCTGCACTGTTATGCTTTGGGATGTCTCCAACTTGTCCACAAAAAATATATTACCTGTTGGGGGAGTGGGCATGGAGGGAATAAAGAAGCTCATCTTAACTTTTCTAAGAAGCTTGTTCAGCAAACATGTTAGTTATGCTAAGATTCCGACTAAAGGTTTCCTTCTTTTCTACTATGTCTCCCTAATTGTTCTATGCATTTCAAATTCCTTCTGAGCAAGAAAATAATTCAATTCTATACAGAAGAATTATTTGTTATTACTAAAGGAGAGTACACAAAGGCATTTGTGTAATCTAAAATCAGCATTTATCCACAGTAAGAAAGCAAACATTTGTAACCTTCAATCAGCTTAGAAACAAGGAGAAAACTAAGCAGTGGAACTCAAGGAAAATCAGAAGTCCTACCTGACATCATATTGCCTTCATTTCACCATGATTTCACCTATCACCTTGGAGCTGGGGCACAGGGATGGCAGAGGGAACGGAAGTCTCCATAACAAAAATCAAGTGAAGCACCGAACACCTGAGAAAAACCTTGGAATCCACCACTCCAAAAGTTACACATCATCTTAGAAAATCCAATCTGCCAACAAATTGCAGTTCCCAGCACTCTTAGTTGTACATGCAAAAAGATGCAGTTAGAGGTTCCAAATATACGCACATACAGAAAGGTGGCTGAAGTCCTCAGTTTCTATGACGTTTCCACAGGTACAACTAATGGTTCAGTGGCTGTAGCTCAAGCATCCCTCTCCACACAAGCAGGATCCAACAAACAAACCCACATTTCCTTTATAGAAGGCTAGCAAAAACCTGACAGATTTCCCAGCTCTGTGGCTCTTCTATTACTGCTTCATTTGAATGCAGGGTCATGCCCACATCTTCCACTTGTGGAAGGAAAATCATGAACCAATAGAATTTTCTAAGAATTATGGTTTTTACCCAGACAGGAAAATGATCAAAATTAGACCTGTGTATGAGATTGCATGGGTTCATTAGAAGTGTATGCCAACTTACAGATGTAAATATTTGCTTTGAGTGGAAACATCTAGGGAAACATTAGGTGCACTGTTCTGAATTTTCAAGCTGTATGTGATTTTCAATCACTATGCAGAGAAGCAGGAAACAAAGGAATCATTGAGAACTGAACATTAGAGTGAGCTTGAATAATTTCAGAAAAGCTTAGGGATTTTACTCACTCATAATAGTGGTTTACATGTATTCCATACTCTGTTACAAGTATTTTAGTTGGCTCCACAGGAATTAATACCTACAACCAAGAGCACTTGTTATAGCAGCTCATGAAACAACAAAAAATTACTAGTTTAGTTATAGTGCAAACTTAACATTGAAATAGATACACAAGTACCTCCTGAAAACAGTAATATGAGACAGACCCACAGGAATCCAGTATCAGATGAGCAGACTTGGTTTGCAAATGTCACCTTTGATTTGTGAATATCTGATGAAGTCGCCCTGCAAGTCAATTTAGTATAAGCTTCTCTTGTGTTGGGAAACGTGACCATGAGCATCCAGTAGTTATACCATAACATTTTGCAAAAGAGCCCTGAAATTAAAAAAAAAAAAAATACCAAACAAACAACACCTCCCACTCCACCCAGCCCACCACCCCAAAAAAAATGAAATACAAACTTCAGTTTCCATCTTTCAAAATTGCAACTGATGTTTTTTTCTGCTTTCACCATTTGGGATTTGAATTGTTTTAATTTGAAAGGAAAGAATTGCAGAGTTTTAGACCTTGCCAAAGCAATGCACTGATTTTGGTTTACTTCTCCTGATGACCCCTGAGAGCTGTGCAGTTAAACTCATACCTGTCTGAGGATTATATATATTCCTCAATATGTTTCCTAGTGGCCCTAGGAAACTGTCCCTCTTTACTGGCATTACATAGCTTCAGACCTAATGGAAACCTCTCCATCATTATGACCATGTCATTATGACCCTTTGTCATTTTAAGAATTTTGCAAAAGAACAGGCTAGTGCAGTCCTAAGGACAATATGTTTTGCCTTGCTTGTGTACACACAGCTTTTGTTTTACCTCTTAAACAGTCTTTATCTCAATCCACAAGTTTTCTCACTTTTACCAATTTTTCCAATTGGTTTTTTCAATTACTTTTTTGAATTCTCTCACCTATCTCACTGGGTGGGAGTGAGCAAGTGGCTTCATGGGGCTTCGCTGCCTAACAGGGTTCATAGAATCACAGAATCATAGAATCATTCAGGTTGGAAAAAACCCTTGGGATCATCGAGTCCAACCATCAGACCTATTCTACAAGTTCTCCCCTACGCCATACCCCCAGCATCCCATCCAAACAACCCTTAAACATATCCAGGGATGGTGACTCCACCACCTCCCTGGGCAGCCTATTCCACTGTCTGACCACTCTTTCTGTGAAAAATTTTTTCCTAATGTCCAGTCTAAACCTCCCCTGTGGCAGTTTCAAGCCACTCCCTCTTGTTCTGTCACTAATTACCTGTGAGAAGAGACCAGCACCAACCTCTCTACAATGTCCTTTCAGGTAGTTGTAGAGAGTGATGAGGTCTCCCCTTGGCCTTCTCTTCCTCAAACTGAACAGTCCTAGCTCCCTCAATCTCTCCTCATAGGATTTGTTCTCCAGGTCCTTCGCCCTTGGGTTAAACCACAGCAAGAAAATTTGAGCAGAATTTTTATTTACTGGTATAGCCAGTGTACAGGAGCAATATAGAGACACTTCTAGGAAACAACAAATCTCTGAATTTCATGCTTGCAGTTATTTTAAATGTGTTAAATCATATTTTTAGAACATTTACATGAGAAAAACATTTCTGAAAAAAATAAGTTAGGCTGCTACAAGACACATAGATGTCACCACTTTCTCTCTTAAATTATTGAATTCAGAAGACAGAAGGAAATAATCCAATAGGAGAAAGCACAGACAAGATATATTTGGAAATAGGAAGTATTTCTATGAAAATCTGTGTATCGTTCATGGTCTTGCCTGCTTTTTAGAGACAGAAGAGAAGCAATAGGTAGGTTAACAGCATGTCCCTAATTTCCATGATGCTGCAAGGTTACATATTTACATTTTTAATAGATAAAAAACACGGGCATATATGCATATATACTTTTATATACTGAATGCAATCATTTAAAAAAGAAACAAACATTAAACCCACTTGTGCTTCCTGTTGATAAAGATCCTACATCAGCACCTTCTAGTCCTCTTATTATTACTTAAGTACAAAAAAAACAGAGAATGGCACACACCAACTCAGACAGAACAATCCCCAAACAGAACAATCCCAAAAAAGCCTTACATAAAACAACCACCTCACTGAACTAGAGTTTTTCTGTGTTGGCTAGAACATCACTGTCCTTCACTGATACAGATAATGGCACTTCCATTTGGTTTGGAGTAAAAATCAAGACAGGCTGTGTTGCTTTTTGCAGTGTCATTACTTACATGCAAACATATATGATGACTCTGCAAAATTTTACTGTAAGCTCTTATCAAAAGGCAGGAAGGCAGGCATGAAGTCTGTCCATGATTTGACATACATCCTAGTGACCAATGCCACAAAACGCACAAAACAGATGTTGGTTTGGAAAAAAACCCCACTATTTTCACAGGTTTTGTACCATCTTGACTTGAAAATGAATAGTTTTACTTGTATTGCAAAGGAGGACAAGCGCTGCTTTCAAGTCCAAAATAAGAGAGGGAAGATGAGTTCCAAGCCTCCCAAGGTCACTCTCTACTCTACTTCCTCTCCTTCAGCCTGTACTGGAAGGTCTACTTTTGCTGTTTGTTTGTGGGGGCTTTTTTAATGAATGTGAGATCAAATATTTCAATAGCAAGCTTCTGCACATACACTGGAGCAAAATTCTGCCAATTGGGCTGTATCATGATAATTAAAACAATACATGATTATATGTTTTAAGATCCTCTCTTAAGTTGCCATAAGAAACAGGAGCTAAGAGTGTAATCTCATATAAGTCACTGCTTATTAGTTTATTAGTCCTTCTAAAAGATTTTGTGAAAGTCTCTTCCTGATTTTTAAGGAAAGAACAACTGCATTTTCTTTGGTAGGACCTCAGGCTGAAGAGCCACATGGATCAATAACATTTCCACATTTACTAATTAAATTTACAAGTAGATAGACTATTACTGATATGTCTTTTCAAATCTTTACTTTCATATCAACAAAAATAAAACATCATGGAAGGAGAAAAAAGAGTGTGGTTCATTTACTGAACACTCCACCTACTCAACTGGCAAAAAATTTAAATTACTTTTTAAATTACTATTTCTCTGGAGCTCAATGGAGATAACTAGAGAATTTAAGGCTAACCAACACAAGCTTAGTCTGGATTTTGATATCCAACACAGGTATATCATGTCCATTCACATCTCACCAAGTATTTTCAGATTTCAATCTGGTACAAGTTAGGTTTCCACAGTGAAAAGGTGGGGAAGCAGAGGGAAGGGAAGAGGAGGCGGCTGTTTTAAATGACACTTTGCTCTTTGGGCACTACTGAGAGAGAAAACCTTCTACAAGTCCCAACAACATTAAGCTAGTGTTCCAGCCATTGGTTGAACAAAACACTGGATGGGAAAGAGGGCTCTGAACTTTTAATTCTAGAATATAGGGTTTTAGTTTCCTGTTTCCAACTTGATCAAGGGTATGTTTTGCAATTAAAATGACAGAAGATGTTTCACCACGGGAGTCTAATGAAAAGGCCCTGAGTCTTGGAGGCACACAGGAAGTTGCCTCAAATTTCTTGAGCTACTGAACTCCCATATCCAGGACTGCTAACTGTCTTCTTCACTATATCTGTCCATCAATTTAATGGCTGGTAAATTCTAGGCTCATCACAGCTGAAGTTACAAAGGATTTCTCTGCCAGTATCAGTTGTTCTGAGGAAAAACTTTTAGATAACTTTGCAAGGTTCTCTAAAACAGACTGTTCTAGTCTCTAGAACAGACTGTCAGGCATACAATCTGACAGACTGCATAAAACCTGGTGCTTGCTTAGTCCTTTTTAAAGCAATAAATTTGAACTACCACACACTCTTATCTTGAGCAGTTTCTAAAAAAACAAGCCAATGTCCCTTCCACATTACTACTGTTACTTAATACACACTTGACAACTCCAGTGATACTATACAAAACCATCTGTAGGTCACAACCAAGTATTGCATGTTCATTTCTTCATAACTGGTATTTCAGCTCACAAAAGCAATAACGGCTAGAAGTTATCACCTATGACTCTCAACGCAGTAAATTTTATATGGTCTTAACAGAGCAACAACACATCTCCCTAAATTTCCGTGAGTCTCATTATATAAAGGACTTTTGACAGAGAAAAAAGTGGCAGTGTGCCAGGATGGTAGTGCAAGAAATACTGAGATCTGAATTGCTCCCAAATCCTAACCAGGTATCATATATCAGCTTTGAATTCATTACAACCACCACCACTGTGTACCATACACTTTTCAGAAGGTACCCTGGGGTTATCTCTTTCACTCATTCTCACCATGCAAAAAGCAGGTGGGAGAGCTACAGACTTCAGAGGGCCAGACTGATCTACACAGCAGATGAACATCCCCCACTGGGTTTGTGAAAGGTTTCTGCAGAAATACCAGAGGGAGCTTCAATCAACAAGCTGTGCATACAGGCAGCTATTTTGATCTTGTGAGTACGCTGGGTTGCTTTGCCCAGCAATGTGCATATCCTTGGCCATGTCGCTGGTATTAGAATATATATATATATTTCAGAACATATATGCTGCTACCAGAAAAAGAAAGAAAATAGCAGAATGACAGGAAAAGATACAATAGATCTAAAAAAAGACAACCTTTGGTTCCTCTCTAGACAAAGCATATCAATTACCAATTTTTATTTAGAAGAATTTCTGTAGATCACAGCCCTGCCAATGATACAGGCCCTCATAATAACAGTTCCATTCTGCTCCGCATCTGAGGTTTTTTTGCCTTCGTTGATCTTAATCCCACAATCATAATTTTCACAGATGAAAAGTTACCACAGTATGACCTATTCTTTCTGCAAAAAGTGCCAATGTTTGGCAAAGACAAGATTTAGAATCTATATATTGTTCTTTTAGATACTCCACATGAAGGGCTTTCCACTGTATACATGGAGGGGTAGGGAGGAACAATCACAAAGAAAGCATAAAGGATATTAACCCTCCCACATTTTAACATTTACTATAGCCTCTTCTACTTCAGGTGCCAGCCCTCAGCATAGCACTAGCCTGAACTTTTTCCAAATCAATCAACAGAGTTGCTAACAAGTCAGTTGATGTGATGGAGCTTGCTAGCCTAATCATTGTACATAATGCAGGACAAAACAGCCTTCCTACTACTGCCACGCAGACCACTGTCACAGTATTATAATCACAGAAGACAGACATGAAGGAAGATTTAATCTGTTTTTTATTTGTTCAAAGCTTAACAGGTTGCATGCTTTTAAATATTATTAGTTCTTATTTTCTTCTCATTTATGGTTTTAATTGATAAAGTGCATATTGTGCAATGGTGCCTTTAATTATTTTTCAGTGTTTTGTAAAATAATGCTTCACATACAAGTATTCACACTTACGTATACCAAGCTGTGCCAAAAGAGACACTGAGGCCTCATTAGTATCTCCTGCAATGATAAAAGGCACGAATTTGGATAATAAAACTGACAGCTTACACATGCTGTATTCACAGTTCCCTTTTCTGAAAACCTGTTCTTTGTCTTTCTTTTATAATGGTTTACAGCTCAGAAGAATGAGGCTTCTGAAGTATCCTGAACTTTTTGGACTCCCACAAATACAAGCTTGGGTGTTTCCAGAAAGACTGATTTACATGCATGAAAAACAGTTACAAGTGGTTCTATTGATGTGTTAACAATTCATTATTACTGCAGAAGAAAATGTCAGATTTTATACAAAAGACAGACTTAAATAAAAAGAAGTCTTAGGCCCTGAAGAGTAGGTAAGTTAGAATTTTAAAAACAGCTGGTCCTCCATAGAGGTCAATGGCACTGACAGAAGTATTCTTACACAAGAACTCCATTGTTTGCAGAATTGCTTCCTTCAATGTCAAACAGTGATTACAACACAAGAAAAGCTCTCTGCACTCAGTTGTGCTTATTAAAGCACAGTGAAAAGACTCCTCCAAACAGCTTTGGTGGGGAAAAAAAAAAACCTATCCCAAATCCAAAAACCACCTTATCTCCACATGAACAAGCAAAACATCAAAAGTGTCTCACATTTCAGTGGAATCAGGATTCCTCCCTCTCACTCTTCACTAGCTGTAGTAAAGAAGATCACTGCTGCAGCACATTACTATACACTCTGAATAATCCAATAGAAGAACTGGGCACTGAGATCTTGTTTGAACATCTTTTGGGTGACAACACTCATGATGGAATAAAACATCAGCTGTGCCTCATGGAGGCAAAGTGAGCAGAACCCGACACACCATATTACCTTGAAATTCCTGTCTCTTTGATCAACTGGATGAGTTTTGTAGAGCTGTTTCCTCCCCTCCTTCCTCCCCATTTCCTTCAAGAGTCTCCATCTGTTCTCTCCCTTTCTTCCTGGCTAGATGGTACACAATCTTTTTGTGATTCTTATAATTTAAGGTTAATACTTCCACTATTTAAAGCAGTATCAAAAATAGTCAGAACACAACTATTAGAAGGTATATATGTACTCTTGAAAACACAGACAATTAAAACTCAGCTCACAAAAAATGCTGGTATGTTTTAAAGGTTAATTTGATGTTATTTTAAGGTGGCGTTGGACAGAAGTCTAAGCAGTAGCTGCCATGCATACAAATTTCTGATAGACAAAGGAATAATACTGCTTTCACTCATAGAAAAACCTTAAAGTTTTTGCTCTTCTACACAATCTTTGCTTTTGTACTTGGTGAAAAAAAGTATTGCCCAGCAGATCTGGAAACTCAATGAACTTCCTTTACTCTAATCACTGAGCAAAGAAGAAAAACTTGAATTATCTGAATACAGCAGAATTCACTACTGAAATCAGACATATGCATGAAATAAAGGTAAATTCAGCTTCTTCATAGGTAATTATTATACCAATCAAATATGAAAAAACATTCTGATTAGTTAAACAAACAGAACAGGGTTTTATCAGTTTTCAACATCTTCTATGGCAGTCATTATGCGGCTTTATCTAGCACATGTGCACACAGCTTCACAGGTGTCACGGACTGGGCTTTGCATCATCTTCCCAAAAAAGACAAGACAGTCCTGGAATACTTTTACAGGTGGATACTGAGATCAACATAAGGTTTTAACATTTTTGACCCGTGAGATATCATGCAGATACTCAGTGTCTTCATTCATTCTGTAAGTGGAATACCATCTCCTTAGCGGAAAAATACTAGCAAACAATCCACAGTGAACATCTATACTCTGCTCTTCAGACATTGTTTTAACAGGGAAAAAGATTTTCCAATGCACAGTGATTGAAATGTTTTGTTTTGGCAAGACCAAACAGATTAAGTTCTTTCTCTCTTTGTATGTTCACCTATTTCCCTCATTATTCTGATCATCAAAATGCGAGTACCTCTGTTCCAGATCTGATGATTAATACATCAGATCCCAGCTTGTACAATAAAGTGCCAGCAAAAGGAAGAATGTAAGTGTATATACATGAATCGAGCCCAGAGAGGGATGATCACTCTCTCAGCTACACAGACTGCATCCAAATTACTGAATTAATTTCTCAACATCTATTGCTATATAGGGAGTTCACAGAAACGCAGTAAGAAAATACATACCAAACTCATTGAGAAAACACTGTCCTGTTAGCTTAGTTGACACAGGAACACAAGATCCAGATGCTACAGCATGGCTTGGTGGAAAAATACTACCCAGGAACATGCAGTTGAGCAACATAAAACTCACATTTAGAATCAGATGCAATTGGCATTTTTTTTCCTGTCAGTAATATTTGACAAAGTAAAATTCTGGGATATGTAAAACATGGAGGGGGGAAGAGACACTGAGAACAGACCTCTTAGATTTTTTTTTAATCTAAACTCACCAAAACAGATTACTCAAATCTGTTGGTTAGGACTGAATACTACTGTTTAAACAAACAGGAACCCTTCTGCTCCATGACACAACAGTATTGACAGTTAAGGGTATGCCTGTTGCCCCCAATAGACTTAGGCTATGCACACAGAATATGCTCCTGCAACCTCCCACACATTTATATACTGAACAAAACTAACATAAAGAAAGAAAACATTTTGGAATTGACAGGAACTAGCTGAAATAACTAGACTTTGCAAATGGCATTTTTCATTTTATAAATGACATTACCTAACTTGGTTTATTTCTACCTTCTACAAAAAAACCTACTCCTTCCTATGAGAGCCTTTTTATTTTGTTCATCAGTTTAGTTACGTAATTAATTTCAAAGTGTCCATTTGATGTGTAAAAAAAGATAAAAATAATTCAAGAATGTCAGTGAAAGTGAGTTATTTGCATTTCAGTAGATCATCACAAGTTATCCCTTCTGTTGTTTTTACACATCACCTCTCTTAAATGAGAAACACTGTAATAGCTTACTTTTACCTTTTCCTTTCATCTCAAATGGAAAAGTTCCATGTTTAATGTATTAACAGGAAATGGTGACATGATCTTTCAAAAACCCCATAGAATCTAAAATATTTTGTAATATTGTCCAAAAGAGATGTCACAAATTACATGACATATCTCCTTTAGTCAGTATTTCACTTCTTTTGGTTTAAGTGAAACTGTTTAGGTAACAAATGACTAGTCAGAACTAATAAATTCTGCTCATTAATCTGCAATTCCCAATTCAGAGGAATTTGAGGTCATCCAACTTAGGAAAAAAAAAAAAAGTGCAACAACAAGGAAGTCTTCCATGCACTTTTAATAACACTTTGATTATTCATATTTCTGGAAAGGTCTCAAATTAAGAATAGTCATGTAAAATAGAGGAATTTGTCTCAAAAAATTAAATCTTACCAGTAACCATTGCTAAAACATTTATGAATTAACTACATTTATAACATTTCAGTGGAAGTTAGATTAGACATTAGGAAAAGGTTCTTCACTGAGAGGGTGGTCAGTCACTGAAACAGGCTCCCCAGGGAAGCGGTCATGGCATCAAGCTTGTCAAGAGTTCAAGGTTTAGTTTTAGGTAGTCCTGCAAGGAGCAGGGAGTTCGACTTGATGATCTTTACAGGTCCCTTCCAACTCGAGATATTCTATGATTGTATTATTAACTCATATCCTAAAAATAGATCTGCAATTAACTGTTCTTCTGGAGCTATGGACCTCACACTAAACTCCTGGGCAGAAGGGAAGGCATAGCAGTGATCTCTCCAAAGAGGACTGGACCTAAGTTTCTGGTACAGGAGTGAGGGTGAAGTCAAAAAAAGAAATCTTAAATACCTTTATTTAGGTTATCTGAGTATTTCCACTGGAGAAACTATTCAAACACTAAAAAGTTCAGCACACCCACAAGCATTTAAAGGAAAGGATAAGGGTTTCTTTGACTTCTGAAATGAATTATGGCTGTGCTTTTGCTTTTATTTAAAGAAAAGAAAAAAAACCACCAAGTATTGAATTAGAAAAACAGCGATCTTCCGTATCCACTGCAGTGCATTTGTTGCCTTAAAGACTATTTTAATACATATCCACTCTGACACAGCTCTACATCCATAAAGTAAAACAAGAAATTGACTTCTTACCAGTTTGACAAATGAGCATTGGCATCCTGAATCCAACTGAAATGCTTTTGGAAAAAATCTTAAGATTCAGTCTGTTCCCTCTGTTTTACAAGGGTAAAAGCCCCAAAGAACTGAAGGAGCTACAAATATAATATTGTAAGCTTCCTGCATTAGCAATCTTTTCCTCTGAATTTACACGGCACTTTGCACAGGAAATCAACATAGAGACTCACAAAAAGAACTCATTACTACTGTGTAAGACAACACAAAAAACCTTTCAATTGCCAGGAAGCACAGTTTATTTGAAACATTTGATGTCTACAAAAACTTCCAGACCACCAGCCATGGAAATGGAAACTCTATTCAAAAACCCAATAGTAAGCATCCTCTTCACTTCAGATTTTATCAGCTGCTACTGAGAACCAAACATGCCCCAACATCATCAACATGACGAGCAGCATCTCTGCTCTAATATTTGCACATTCTCTTTAGTGTCCCTTAAAGAAGAGCCAGCTTTATGGAGGGAATTTATTGATCAGCTTCAGCTCCAAATTTTCTTCCAAACAGTCTCACCATCATCTCCAGGCTTTTCACTTCAGGGAACAAAATTAGGAAGCTCTACGCATGAACATTGCTTCTCAGTAGTAGCACATAGTACCTTTGAGCTCAGCCCCACACTGCCATTTCTTCCAGTTGTATAAAGAGATTTTTTTTTTTTTAATTTTTGTTGCACAATGCAGTAACAGTATTATGTCAAACAGACTTTTAAAGGGATAGCAACATGATGGCTGTCTCTCAACGGGACTGGACTTAACAAGATTACTTTAAAAAAAAAAATCTTCCCAAAACTGCATTACTATTAAAGGCAAGGTCTTTTTACCATGCATGTAGGAATCAATCCTGTGATTGTAATAAGTTGTAGTTGAAAGATCTTCTACTGTTTGTACAAACTAACTTTAACATGACAGAAAAAACCCTCCATAGAACTGTAATCTTTTTAAAAAAAACAAAGAAGGAAAAGGTCCATCTTGCTACTTAAACCAAAAAAATATGCCCAGAGCTCATAATCTTGAGATTCTAAACAGCAGCATATAAAGGATAGGGAAATTTTAATGTATTTGAGAAAAGGGAGACACAAAGCAATGACAATATATTTCTCAAGTGAAAAAGAAAATTTACTTTTTACTGCATGAGGTTTTTCTGAACTTGGCAGTTTTGTACTATGATTTGGCAGGTCACTGAGGAGTTAAAAATATAATGCAGCAAGCTCTACGCCTGCTTTAGTTAGGCTACCCAGTACTGTCATTTAACAGACCAAATCCCCCCCTGTAATAAAAGCTCTGCATTTTCAACAGGAAGGCTGTTTGTTTACACAGTGTCTTGTCCCAATTCCTTATTTGGCTACGGTCTTGAGTCTAACCAAACATACTTTAGTCTCAGTTTGATCTGAGAGCTTCATTTCCTCCTCTGTCCTGGACGGTTAGAATGTCTAATACAGATGCAGGCAGTAGTAACACGGACTTGACATGGCTTCATTTCAGTCACAAGCACGGGATTCACACACAGTGCTATATCACAATGTCAACAAACGCTCCTGTATGCTTATCTCACAGCTGCAACCACACGGTTATTTCAAGCATTTCTGACAATGCACGGACAGTTCTGAAAGCTTTCTGGCTTCCAGAAACACACTGAAACATTGTTTCAAAACCCCTAGATCCTCCTGTATTTTTATTTCTCCTTTCCCTCGCTGGGAGGAGACACTGTTGAGAGTGGCTCGATCAGGCAAATGGCATAAACAGAGGAACTGGTTCCTCCTTCCCATCAGAGTCATGATGGCTTTGGCACTTCAGACGCATATAAGGCTCCTTCCTCGGAGCGAGAGCACACCTTGGTGTAGAAGTTGCCCCGGCTTCGTATTGTCCGTGATCTGCCACCGTGAGATTACGGCCGGGCAATAAAAAGTACAACAGTACCAAAAAGGAGACGGAGCCTCCTCTCACCTTCCAAGTTAAAGACTTATGGTTTTAATTCACCCAAATAAAACAAGATCTGAGGTAGTTTCCAAGCTGTGGACCATGGGGGCGGCACGGGTAAGAAGCCTCCCCTGGGCAAGTAGCTTCCGCTAGGAGCCCTAGCTGCGTCTGGGCCCTGTGGCGTGGGGGCCGACCCGGGAGCACCTCTGCCAGGAGGCATGGCAGGCCAAGCCTGCCGCGGGGAGGCCGCACGTCCCATCCCGGGCTCCGCCGCCAGCTCGGGGTGTGCTCGTCGGTAGCACGGTCCTGTCGCGGTACTCACCACCGGGAAACGGCTCCATTTTCCTCCGGGAGTCCGCGCTCAGCCCGCGAGAGCGAAGCCCTAGCGAGGGGGGAGAAGACGACGCAGGGGCGCAGCCACGACTCTTCACTCCTCTTCCTGCCGCCGCATGCTCTCAGGACGGGCGCTGCCTCGGGATCTGCCGGGCCACTGCAGCCCCTCACGCCGCTGTCACTGCCCACGAACCCTGCACCACTCCTCCACCGGCCAGGGGCACAGCAGGCTTAGTCGGCGGGTCTCTGCTTAGCAGCTTTTTGAGGGCAGCTAGCCCGCACCAACCACCTTCTGTCCTGCTTCCCTCTCAACCCCGGCGGGGCCACGCTGCACCGCCTACTCCTCACACAGACCCGCCTCCCCGCCGAGGGAGGCCGGAGGAGATGCGCGAGCGGCCGCAGCACCCTGCGCGGCTCTCCGAACCCTGGGGGAAAATAGTGTCGGGATGTCGGTCGCCTACTCTACTCGTCTGGGTTACTTTGGGCGTGTCAGACGAATGCCGGCCGCCGCCCTGTAGCTGCAGAGTCGGAATTGACCCGGCCGTAGTGGGATCCGGGCGCTGCCCCGCAGGCCTCCTTGTGGCTCTGGGGCGCCCCGGTCCGCTGTACAGAAGCTCCGCAGGCGCCTAACGGCCATAGCAATGCAGCCGAGCCGGGCCAGGCCTGCTTTGCCTGCAACTCACAGCCGTGCTACGTTCGTCGCGCTTAACCTTTTTATTTTTAGCCTTACTACTGCCTTACCTGCCGCGGCCTCCTCCCTGACCACTACACTTCTGCTATCACGTGACTAACTTTTTTTTTCTTTAATAAAGGCATTTTTTTAACCACTGATTGTTGGAAAAGAAGAAAATAGACATTGATTAATCCTGAAGAACTCAAAATCCAAAGGCCCTATATTTCCTTTGCCAAAAAAAGGAAGAAATCTTAAGTTTAACCGTTCTTTGAGGGAAGAAGGAACGGAGGGGATGAGGACCTGAGATCCACAAGAGCTCAGGCCCTATTCCCAGTCCTGTACCTGTTCTCACTGTTTCATAAACCTGGAAGTGCACTTTTTCCACACCTTAGTGTGTTTCACACAGTTACACTGACAACTCTGTAGCATAAACTAGGTGGTACTTATGTTTCCCACTAAGTCCCTGGAGTTTAATACTAATCCTGATGTTGGGCACATATAAAACTATATGAGTTTTAATGATCATTTATTCACCAATGTCTTCTTAGACAGTCTTCAACATATGACAACAGCCCATCCTCAAAAGAATTATATTATTAAATCAGTAAAGCATTTATTTTAATAGCACAGTATGTCCTGAGAGCTTTCTTTTCTAAGCACTGACCCTGCCTAGCCTATATTTAATTACATTAAAAAAGCATTAATAACCATGTATCTGACTCTGCAGTGCAGAGATCCTACACAGTGTCATGCAGTGACTGCAGAGGCCTGAGTAACTTTTTTTGAGCTCCTCATCATTTGTTTTCACCACTCTTCATTTTCACCAATCCACAATCTTTAATGAGCATGATACATCTCTGTGAAGCAGAAAAGCTAAAATAAGAGCATGCTCCATTACATGTGCATATATTTCCATACCTGGATTTTCCTATTAAATCAACTTTTAAGAGAATAAAATGGGAACTGTTCATACAGATTAAGTTATGTATAGAGGTCATTACACAGTAGCACCTATTTGCATCTGTCCAATATCTGAAGAATAAGGGTTTCAGTGTAATTTTGAATAACATCATTTAGAATACAGCTGAACAGAATTGAAGCTCGAGCTTTGCTGGAGTTGTTAAAAAGCTAAAATTTCAACAATATGATAAGAAAAATCAGTGTCCAAAGGGTACAGATCCTTTTCACTATAAAATACAGTTTTTAGTTATAGTGTTATGTTTGATTGACAAAAGTGAAGAATGTTAAAATGGTTCCTTTTTCAGGCCTTGAGTCAACTATTACCACAGTGTCTTTTTTTTTTTTTTTTTTTTTAAGATACAGAATAAAACATGTCTTTAATTGCTCAAAGACCTAAATATATCCTTAAAGCATCTGCAATGACTTGTATTTCACCTTTGTCTGGCAGCCTCCTTTCAGCAGTATCTTAACTGAGTCTCTTCCATGGGGTAAACTATGATTGCTAGCGACCCTGCCTCTTTCACATCTTTCAAGACCTGCTTTCCTTAAAGAATGCTTGAGGTATTTAAGCTTTTAAATAGCAGGAAACATGACTCAGACCTTCTTTGTTCTTATTTACTTTTCTGCTGAGAGGAACAGAGATTTGGCCACATGAATTTTACAAATGTCAGGTAGACACTTGGGTGTCTTTCACACAGTGGAAAGTCTTCAATTGTTTTCAGCCAGATTTGCACATAAGAAGCTACACTGCAATAGGATGTAGAGCTTTGTAGTTGAGAAATTGCCAGGACTCCATGGGTTTGAAAACAAGGGCGGTACTCCATCAATCTTGTTAAAACATGTCAGAGGTAGCTCAGAATCAGGTGTGGGACTAGTGAACCATTTGGCCAATGACCTTAAAAGGAGATGAAAAAATGTCCCCAATAAATACCTGTGCCTAAAGCTTGAGCAGAGATAGGGAATGGGGAAGTTCTTTTTATTCCTTGACTGAAGTAGTGAATACTACTGATTAATGTGTTAATTTCCTCCTTAATGTAAGGTTTTGTATTTAAAGGTAAAATTGTTTCATTTCTGTGCACATTACTCTGCATAAATCTGACACCCTCATCCCCTGCCAGCAGGAACTACAGCTGTTGGTAACCACTGTCTGTTCAGACTATTATCCCAAGCAATCCATAGCACTGCGTTAACAAAATAAATATCCTTATCTGTCAATTGATGTATCTATCTATTTCTACAGGTGTATCCATACCTAGGAGAAGCAGCTGCTTCCACAGAAGAGTTATTGCTATGTATTTTATAGTGTCACATAACCTACCTTTCATCAACATTTCCTAGATCTATATTCCTTTTTGAATAGAGAGTATTGTTTACACTGTTACCTTGCCTCTCCCTGTGTCTCTTTCAGAAGCTTCAAGACTACTTGCATTTATCTTAGGGAAAACATCTCAATGGCAATAAAATTTCTACCAGTTAGACGAGAATAGATCTGAGAGGATAGGTACTGTAAGTGCCTCAATAAGAAAAAATTTCCAATATGAACTATATGTCAGAGAATCTTTGCATAGGAACACTTATAACTGTGCATGTAGAGGTACATAAGAGAGGGAGCATTTAGGGGTGCTAATGCAAGAAAAGTTTCTATCAAGAATTTGCAAAGACTTAAGATATGCAGAGACAACCATGTCTCATGTAGCTCCATTGCTCACTAAATTATTTACTTAGTTTAACTGTGTATTTTCTTAGAATCCAGCAATTTTTTTATTCTCTATGGCCTAGAACAAGGATTTGGCAGGATGCCAATTGCAGGCCCATTCTCAATAGCCACATAGAAATAAATGACCAGTGGCACATGAGCATCTAGATGGGTTACAGTGCTACCTTACATATAAAAATATAGGCTCAGATTTATTCTATAGAGGAAGACTCATGACAGGCTTAGAACATTAGAACATTTTATTGTAGTATAGACATTTTGTCTGTAAATGCTCTTCCTGCTTTGCTGTTTTTGTTTAAGTCATAAAAATAAATTAACTACTCTAAAAACTTTCAGATCCTGAAATTAAATTAATCTAATTTTCTCTTTTCCTTGGAATATTTCTAGTATGTTTTTTTCTCACCTCTAGACTGTAAAAGCTCACATCTAATTTTTGTTTGGGTGTATTTGTTTGTTTGTTTGTGGTTTTTTTAAAGCATGTACTAGCTAGAAATTATCATGTATATCCCAGATAGCACAGAAGTAACTTGCCAGCTTTTGTGGTCAGAATGCTACAGGGCATGATTCCAAAGTTGCTTTTTCCTTAGGTGACATATTAGAATACAATTAAGCATGATGATTTAGGCAGGTCTAACAGCTTGCCACTTGACAAAATGGCAACGTCCTTTTCCCCGCTCAGCTCTTTCTCTCTGCCTACACTTGCCTCATCCTCTCACTACTTACCTTGCACCAACTCTGATACTTGTTAAATTCCTCTGCAGGCAGATTCAACTCTTCAACTGCCTAATCTGGCAGAAAAGTAATTCAGCAATGCAGTGAATAATTTAATTCTGGGTTACAGAGTTTTATCAGAATCTGCAAAGGATCTGGATAACATCTGTAAAAGGAGGGATCATGCACATGCAGCTAAGCAACCTCAGCTCAGAGTGAGAGCCAAAGAAGAGATGGAAGATTCTCTTCGCTTTCCAGGGGTGAGCTGTCTACAGCAATCTCTCCTTTAGAGCTCAGTTCTTCAGCTTTCTACTGATACTGAAAAAGCCGGTTGAAATACATTCTCTAAGACTTAGTTTAAAGTTTTAGAAAGGAGGCATTCTTTATTGCAGCGCTGGGTGCACGGGGGATTGCTCCACCTATCGTGCACACACAAGCTTCTTAGGTTACATTTTAAATGCATGTATCTTATACATATTCATAGCGTTACACAATACAAACATACATAACTAAGGTGGGGTTTAGTTCAAAAGGCTTGTGTCAGCAGTTCTGGAATATTTATGTCATCTTTGCGCCTCCGTATTGCCTCCTGGTGGTCATCTTCGGGGGGTCTTCTGGAGGAAGGCTGGCAGTCTTCCTCACTGTCAACTTTTCACCTTTCCCCGATTACAACATTGCCAGACCATAAAACCAGTTGCTTCTGGTTGTCCTGCTTGTTAGCCCCCTTATCTAAGAAATGTTGCACATCCTTTGGCCTCAGTCATTTAGGTAATAAATTGTCCTTTATCTTTTGTTGCCATGGTTTTTGTTCCTCCCGTCCTTGGGCCTCAGTCTCCATTTTCATAGCTCAGTAATTCTTTAGTTAAACATACAGTCTCCTGTCTTTTAGCCTTGTTAGTCATTTTATTCTATGTTATGATTATTGTCCATTTTCCAAAATACCCCTATATCACTACATGTATGGATTTGGCTCTCTCTTTCCAGCGATTCCATTCTCAGCTCATCTCAGCTCAGAAAGCAGTCAGTTCCTCTTATCTACCACTAATTGAAGCTTGATAGCACTGAAAAGAACTGTTCTTGAATATTGGGGAAAATGGCAGTAAACTGATGCACTAAGGCAGAAGTTTTATAAAGCAGGATATCTGGTCAGAATAAATCCACACGGAGCATTTTAAAAACACTCAATGCTGGCAGGACTTTTTTCATATTGAAGTCAACATTAAATGACATGAACAGCAGTAAAGCCACAGCAACGGTCATGAATTTTGAGAACGTCAACTACTGTGCTTAATGTATAAGTTATAAAAAGGATGCCTAAGTATCCTATTTTTTATAGCCATAATAACATTATGGATTTTAAGAAGCTATCCATGCTCACAGCTCATCTCTGTGTACCCCATTAGGCAACTGATTAGTATTATTTTCTCCTTTTGCAAACTGGAAAACTGCAAAAGAACTATGAATTGAAATTATCAGCCACTAATCAGAAGCAGTGCAAAGCTGGCACCAGGGCTCTTAATGTCATGTATTCATTCATTTTTATGCTAGTATCACAAAGTTAAGTGATGTGAATCATGGAAGCATTGAATTAAGAAATAGGAGTCTGCTGAATCATCCAAAATAAGTGGGCTTCTGGTAGGCATGTTCACAGAGCACAGGCTACCATGGGGTACTATACTGGTTGATGTGTTCTTGATCTTTCATACAACAGGATCAAGCACAATGCATAGTAGAATGGTCAGGGTGCTGCTACAGAACACATGCATATTATTGCACATACTTCTCTGAAATGTTTAGTGGTGACATCCCTAGTTTGATTTCAGTTGCACAAGGCTCTCATGAGTGCAAAACCCCTTGCAATCATCTGAAGAGGATTATAAAAAAAATTGTAAGAGAACAGTGGGAATAATACTTCCATAGCAAAACAAGGTTCTTTAGTGATGTTTTGTCACGGTCTTAAATTATGTAGAAGGCTGTAGAGCTTTTACTTGCTATGAAAATATAGCCTTCAATCAGTTAAGATATGTAACAGGATAGAGGTCATGGCATATGATAAACAACATGCACATGTCTGTGACATCTTTTAAACTTGCAGCTTCTCAGGGCAACAAGAAAGCATAAAGTCTTGCCAATGTTTTGAGCTCCGATTTAAGTATATATTCAGCAGCTAGAGTTCCTTCCACTTGCCTGTGGAATTTTCTGGTGTTTTATTTATTTCACTGAGTGTCCATTCATCACATGTTGGCAGTGTTCCTTTAAAAACAAATTTTTGAGAAAGACAGGTAACAAAAAACCTGACAATATTATATGTTGAAGAGACATATCATTGTTTCTAATCAAACACTATAGTTATTGTGCTATGTTTTTAAACAAAAAGTGAAAACAATTTCAGAGATTAATATAACCCCTCTTATTTTCCCTATTTGGGAATGCTTTTAGCCCCTTTTTATTTCTGTTATCCAATCTGAGCAACAAATTTGACTTAATGGGGCTTGTGGTCTGCTGCTTGAGGCTAGATATGCTTGTATTGTGAGAAACTAGTTATGGATTTGTTACTGGTACTAAAATTACAGTCTCTATCCTGTCTATTGGAAAGTCTCTGTCCATACATTTGTTTCACAGCCACATTCAAGAAACACTGATTTCATGTGATTCTTGTTATTAGAGTAGCGGTATAATTACAAAATTTCTGCAGAGAAAGTAAATGCAGTCTGAGTCACAAAACAGTGCCATAAATAGTCATGAATAAGATACATGTTCACACATACAAGTGAACTTTGAAGCTGGTGGCAATTGGAAAAGATAGTTCTGGGTGATATACAAAAACATGGATTTAAAAATCAGCATGCCACTTGGCCAGAATAACTTTTAACCAGTGGATGAAATAGATGTGAACATGGTTTACCAGTCAGACAGCAAAAGTTAGTGTGGAGGGCTACCACTGTTAGACAGTAAAAGTTGGTGTGGATTAGAAATTCGTCATCCCCACACCTCTGGCTCCAAAGGCAGGGAATAATTACCAGTTATTAAAGCACTAATAATGCACAAAATGCACAATAAGCACCAAAAAAATGAAATTTAATCTGGAACAGCTTTCAAGAATTGACAAGCCCTTGCACTAAAAAAAAAGTAATTTTGTGGTTCAGCTTTCCTGAAGGGATTTATCTGAAGATCTCATGCTCATATAAAATGGCTGGTGTTCCCTTTTTTTTTTTTTCTTGGCACCTTTCACTCTAGTAGTTCCTTCAAGACTGAGTCATACAGTGAAACAAGATATTGTCACAGGACTCAAAAAGAAAGTATATATATAAAGTATATAACTTATTTGAAAATCAGTAACATAACATAAAATGTCAGTCCCAAGGGCTCAGAGTTAACTGGTTCTGTATATTTTATTCCTTTACACAGTGTTTTAAATGCACGAGTTTTTGAAAATTTTTTAGATAGCCTCCAATTTTCAAGACTCTCTGTATACTATATATTGTGTTAATGGGCCACACTGCTGATATGAATGAGTAGACTGACATAGCTCTACTGGACTTTAGTAGTTTTACAATGAGTTACAAAGTCTGAGGATTTAACTCTGTAATTTCTAGACTGAAAACTAGTTTTCCTATAGACTGATATGGAGAAATTAAAAAATTGCTATCTTCCCTGGTAATGAAACCATGGAAATTATACACACATACCTGTACACTAATTGCCAGAATATGTTCAGTTATCACACTGGTGATTTCTATCAAAGTGTAGAATCATCACCATTATGATGCAATAAAATCTTTCCAGCACATATGACAGTTGCCAGCTAGGTAGAGGACAAACTGAGCTCTGCATTTCACAGTAATTTTAATTGTCATGGTTTGGTGATCTAGGATACCCCACTGCAACAGTACGTTTCCAACTCAGCTTCCAGAAAGAAAAAAAAAAATGGAAAAAATTATCATTCTCCAGAATACCAACTGCAAGTATGCATATGCAATTACTAGCCTGCTGTTGCAACATCCTAGCTAGCTTCCCATAATACCCACAACATGGCTGGCACTTATCAGTCCCCATAATAATTAAAATGCCATTCTTTCCATCCTACTCTCTCCACCCACATTATCCTCATTAGTGTAAGAAACCTAGGCAAAGAACCTAAGGGATAGTTCAGAAACCTTGGACCAAGCTCCTGAGAACTGAGAATGGAAAACAGCTCACCTGAAGCATACAGCTTTGAACTTTCTACACTAATCTCTAGTCTTCTTCAGTGACACATCAGCAACAACAATGACCAAATAGCATGATGCCAGGAATGTTATAGTTATGTCAACAGTCTTAGGAAGTGCGTATCTATTGAAAATAAAATCTAAGGTTGTAAATAACATCTAAGAGTCTTGTTGTTCTGTTTCTGAGGAATTCACATGACTTTGGTTACGTGTGCAGCAGCCTGTTTGTACTCATGAGAACTTTAGCACTCACCAGTGCTACCTTGGCTCACATTGAAAATGACACTGTCTTGAAGAAAAAGAACAGAGTATAGGGTAAAAGAAGGCTGATAAGACTATACTGTAGCTGAAACTTTCAAAGTACTTTTCATGTCTGGAGGGAATCTTAGAAAACACTTAATGGATACTACTAGATGCACACAGTATTGGAACGGGGCAATGCTTGGTAATGTGTCTGGCTTGAATGTGGAGTATGTATTTTGAACATCAGTGTGCTGTGAGGTGACATAATACTAAGAATATGTAATATTATCACCACATAACAATGTCAGGGGTAGTCAGCTGGCATTCAACAGCTGCCTCAGATCATTTAGTACTGATAACAGCAGTATGTTTCAAGCATAGGTAATGCTTTAAGACTGCCAAATGAGAAGACAAACTACAAATAAAACCAGTCACATTAATATGAGAAGGCTACTATAAGAAAAAAATCTCCATAGGCAGCAGACAAGGTGTCACTTCGGTATTTTAACAAAAAATTGTGTGAGATGAGCATGTGTCCAAAGGATACTGGTATCTAATAACAGCATTGCCTCACACAGGCTTTCTATGGCAAAGGCTTCTGGGCACGCCCACACAGCATTTACATGCAGAGAAATCTGAGCTGATCAAAACCAAGTCAGGCTGGGGCTGGGAAGCAGTGGGAGCATACTGCCTCCTCAAGACAATCAGCTCTATAGCACTAATGTGACACCTGAGCTGCATTAAGTGCTTGGGCTAAATTACTCAGAAGACACTGCAGTCTTCTTGCATCCAGATTCCCCTTCAAAAGAGGATTGTTTCTTAGAAATTCAAGTGAAAAAGAAATCAGGTAGAAAGATGAAAAGTACTTAGACACATAGGAAAGTCTAAACTATCTATGTATGTTTTGATGGTTTTACAAAATGTAGATTAGTTTGAGATTTGAATGCACTTTATTTATCTTTGCTTCAATTGCTGTTCCTATAAGCATCAGAAAATACCATCTCATAAAAAATAGTTGCCAAACTAATGAAAAGAACTTTTCTGTTCATTCAGTTATGGTAAGATGCTAGCAAAGAAAAGATTAAGAAAACATTAACACCTGTGTTTACACCAGCAAGATGAGATGATATCACATCAGGTTTATTTTAAATCTCCCTTCAAATGTCAACCAATGAATCACAGGCCAGAAACATAATATTCTCAGAACAAACTTAACCTGTCATGTACCTGATAATATTAAAATTCTGTTACTTGCCTAACTACCTTTGAGATCTAGTTATTGTTTAGTATATTTTGTCATCTTATGGACAATGCATTTAAGCTACAGAACACATATAAACTTCAGTTATGAGGAAATTGGAGGCACCTTGACATAGGTCTTGCGTGCATTTATGCTTGGAAATGCTGATAGTGATAAGTAATAAAAACTTACAGGAAAACACATGCAATTACTAGAAACAGTTGAGAGTTTTTACAGTAAACTATACATTTCTGGAAAAATATTACTTGCCAAACTGCATTTTTCTCCCAGAAATGTACTGTTGCCAATAAAAGGTTAGTTGGAAAAGATTTTTCACTTCAGGCATGGAATTCCTAGTTGAATCTAAAGGGAGCTTAATCTAACCAATTACTTGACAGTTACAGTAGTCATCTAAAATGCAGGTGTCTTAGGATATGCTTGCATTTGATATTTAACTCAGCCTTGAAGAAGGCAATCCTCACCTATCTTTACTAAGACCTAATGATTTCTTGTGCTGTCCACATCAGGCTGTCTACTCTGTCCTTCTTTCCAGTCTTATCACTACAGACAGAAAATGGAGAGCAGGATGACTGGAGACTGAGAATTGTATAACTTGCATTGACTATGTCCTCTGGCTTGGTGTGTGCCTGTAAAATCCACTGAAAAGAGATCTAAACAATTGTCTGATCTGCCAAGATCTTACTTAGCAACAGTAAAGGTCAACTATATGATTGTCCTCAAATGTTAGTGTGAACTTGAAGATAGCAAAGACTTGATTTTAGGCCTTTGTGTTTTAATTGACACACTAATCCTCACAGTCTTATATGCAGTATGTATTGTGGCTGAGACTGTTTTAAGGTCAAAATCTCTCCCTCATAGATGAATTGCTAAGGTCACTAGTGAGACAAATGGTGTGATTCTGCAGTCCTGAGGTTGTGTCATCTAGTTGCATTTGTCACCTCTGAGTCAAGTAAAACAAGGACTGTAATCTGAGTAACCAGGCCCTAGGGAAGTGCCCTGATTACTAGTAACTGAACAGTATAAAACTTGCTCTTGTTTTTTTTCTGCAGGGGGAAGATAACTTGTAAGATTCCTAAATTCGTTCTTACATAAGCTCCAGTATTGTTTCTAATTTTCAGATAAGTTGTCATTCAAAGTTCTCTCCTTTCAGTCCTGACACATTAAACAAAAAATCCTGATTAGTTTACTGGGGAGAAGGTGAATGGGAAAATGTCACCGGTAGTAAAACCAGGCAAACAGAAATGATACCACAGTGTAACAACCTACATTTAAGGTGTAGTCACTTAATATATTTTATTTATCAGACTACGTGTCTGCACATAATCATTTATTCTGTACCAGATGATTCAGCAGTAGCTCATTACATCCTTGTAACTTGATCTCTGGCTTGATCTGTTCTCTGTAAGACTTCAATGTAGACAGGTATAGGTGTACTATTTTCAGTAAAAGTATTTTCTTTTGAAATTGAGTTCACCATCTCCAAATACATCACTCTACAGATATTTCCTGCAAATTTACATAACATGAGGAAAACATGGAGTATATCATGGAACAAAGCAACTACAGAAAATGGAGAAAAATTATCCAATGGCAGTGACTGGTCATTGCCAATAGGAAACCCTCTGATTCTGAATGAATACCATTGCCAAATGGAGGAGCAATGGATATAGACATGTACACAGAGATGTGTAGAAACATACCTTTCATCTTCCATAAAACTTGTGTGACGCAGTGATTTTTTGATCAGATGCATGTCTGGTTTGTGAGCTGCATATGTCTTCCAAAGCAAAGCCAGAACACAAACACAGTTATCAGAAGATTAAATCTCCTTCTGTGTAAATTGTAAAGGGTTACACATACATTGTAGGAAACATTGTCTACAGTGATACATCTGGAGGACACTAGCTTATACCATACTATATAGATAAAGACCTGACTAACACAGAAATTAGACTAAATTGTTACCAAATTATTAGATAAATATCCAAACTTTGCCTCACCTTCTTTCCTTTTATCATCCACTCATGTCCCAAAATTGAAAGACAAAAATTTAATGAGACTGTAAGTCAAAACATCTTGCTAACAATTCTTTTTCCCCTCTTCATCTTGCTTTTCATCCTGTTAAATATTTTTTTTTACAGGGAATAAAGTAGGTCAATGTCCATGTAGCTTCTGGAATGTACAGACACAGCTGAAGGTTGGTGCTTTTGTGAAGAAGAAAAGGGTTTGAAGATAAGACAGTAATAAATGAGACAGTTGGGGCCTATTCTTGAACATAACAGGAACAAGGTCAGGACAAATTAATACAAACCAGCTCAAGACGCAATACAGCTGCACAGCACCTCCTAAACAGACCTGAGGTCAACCAGCAGACATGGTGAGGAAGGCTACCAATGACCACCAGGGACCCCTCAAGACCACCACCCAGCAAGAAAGTGCATGCGTAATTAGGATGCAGATATTGTAATTAGTTCCAGGGAATCTAATGCATATGTAATTTATTTCTCAGAAAAGTTATAAATATATATAATCTCACTGTATATTAGCTGCCACTTATAGATCTGGGGTGCGCTCACCTTTGCGAAACTATTTGTGTGTGCACCCAGAGCTGCAATAAAGAATGCCTGCTTTTTAAAACTCCAAAACAAGTCTTAAAGAGTTCCTCTGCCAGCTTTTATGGTAACATTTGGGTGCCCGAACAGGGACCCTCTGCTGTGTTTGCCGCAGATCCAGGGAGTCTCTGGGACCTTCATGCCAGCGTTGGGAACTTTTCCTGAGAAGGAACCACAGATCCCTGGACTGACTTGGGACACCAGTAAGACCCCTGATTTTTTTTCTCTCTCTTTTGAAAGGCATTCTTTAAACTTGTTTGCCTATCCACATTAGTCACAGGAGACATCCTGTGCAGTGGATAGATGTTTGTTTGGTTGTCCGGACATTGTATTCGAATGGAGGTCAAGATCATGGGTACCACTGCCTCCAAAGGGGGAATCTTGAAAAAGTCCCCATTGGGTTGCATTTTGCGACATTGGAAGCAAATTGGTGGATGCCCGGGTGGCTCAGTTACTCTGAGCTGGAACACACAGAACAGCGAACACAGCATCCACTGCCGGCAGGACAGAGCCCTTTGCCACACCCCCCGACAAGCTCCAAACTGGTTTGTGGAGTTCTTAGACATAGCTCTGGTTACCTTCATTTTCTCAACATTCTCCAAAACCCAAAGCCTTCCTAAAACGGACGTTGTAATATTATTCTGGATCAGCAGAGCTACTGCGTTTTTTCAACGTGGAACCGTTGGCTGCTTCTGTGTGCGTCCTTTCTTCACAGTCTGCGTTTCTTCAATTTACAGCCGTGTGCCACCCAGCGGCTGAAGAAGGAGGCTGTTCATGTGCAGAACAAAGTTTTCTGCTGTTAGGGGAACGACTCATTAAACAAGCCCACTGCAATTATAGTGGGGACTATTGCGATTTTTATTTGTTAACTTAATGTTCACCATATTCGAGATTTTTCTTCATATTGAGTTTTCTTGTTACCGCATTCTAACATTTTGGTTATTTCAACAACAGCAACAAGGAAAACAGAAACTGTGTTTAGCCTGCTTGTGGTCACTTCAGTTTGTCTCTCCAGCTGCATTTCTCCTTTCCTTCCTTCATCTTAATTTCCCATTACTCCTCCTTTTGCCACCAGCTGGAAAAGTTCAAATCTAAATGCCAAAACATTGGCACCACCACCAGACCCTGCTGCCCACCTAGCACTGGAGGGAACCCAAGTGTCTGGGATGCCCTACCCCCAGGCTCTTATTCCTTGATATTCCTGGTGGAAAGGAAACCACAGTGTCCAGCAACTCCATCCTCTTTTGAAAGTACTCAACCCTTTTTGTTCTTTAGTTGATTCTTGCTGCACTCACTCTGCTCAGTAGCTGGCCTCCAGTTCCCAGTTACCCCAGTTGCTGGCACATGGACGTATGAGACCTCCCCAACCCCAATCAGCTATGCCACTCCAGTTGCTGGTACAGACCCTCTCCCACGCACACACACACATGCACATGCATGCACATACAGCCCTGACTGGGATTCCCCTGTTCCCTCTAATAGCCAACTTACTGCTGTGGTTTCACCCTTAGGGACACACAGGCACACACAGAAAGCTTGCCAGAAGACTCTGTGGCCTTGCCAAAATGATATCTGAGGCCCCTGGACCATACAGAAATACTCAGAGCCCCCTCGGGGGTCACCTGGAAGCACTTGGTGTTGCCTGGTGCACACAGAAAAGCACAAGGAGGACCCTGGAGCACAGAAAGGCACTCCAGGGTCTCTGGGATGCACTGGAAAGCCCTCAGAGCTCCCCATGGCACACAGAAAGGTCATTTAAGGACACTGGCTCCAAAGATAGGCCATTGAGACATCTGGGTCAAGTAGAAAGGCACTCAGATGCTCCTTGGCCACAAATAAAGGCATTGAGAGTGCTCTGGGACACAATGACAATTTAATGAATACCTCTTGGTTGGACAGAAAGGCCTTTGGAGTACCACCCATGATGGTTTGCATGGACTTTGCCAAGAAAAGGGAAAAAAAAAAAGTAATGAAAAAGAACATTCACTGATTCTGCAGTTCTTTCAGTGCTAAAGAACTGGGGCAGCTGAAAGATCCCCAGAAACTTGCTGGTGTGTAAAAATACTGCAGTACACAACACAGGGCTACTGTCTTTTAGCACGTACCCCTTCTATATATTGTTTGGACTGCTCTACACCTTTATCCAGAGTCCCAAGCCCAGAGAAAGAAAAAGAGAAAGGAAAACAGAGCTGTCCCCTTCCCACGTTTTAATACTTTTAACAAGTAGTAAAAACCTGAGCTTTTTTGCAAAATACCTATCTCCAAAAAAGGCTATCCAGCAACACATTGAATATCCTGCATGGACAGAAAGGCTTGTTAAAAAAAATCTTATCCTACACTCTACCTTGCTATTTACCCACATTCCCAAAATGCTTACAGTCATGTGAAACTCTGCTCCAGGACTTTGCTAGAAAAACAGCCACTGAAAAGCACCACATTCTTAGACTCTTATGGTCAACAGTGGGATATAACAGAGAGAGAGCAACAGAAATGTAAAATATAAAGTATAAATGGCAAGGAAGGAGCAATTGAGCATCAGGGAGTAACAAGAACAAGGGCTGCTCTACAAGGGGCAACAAACTGGAATCCAAGGATGACCACAGCACAGACAGCACCCTCCTCTGCAAAGGGCAGTTCCATAACACCTGAGAAGGGCAGTTTTGGTGGGTGCATTGACAGCCCCAGACATAGCAAGCCAAGGGGTCAAGTTCAGGGTCCATCCAGCACATCCAATCAGGAACAGCAGGCAACAGGACTCGAGACAGGCATACCTTCTCTATAACTCAGGGCAGGACAGGGTGCTCAGGGTTGAGCTTAAATGGGGGTGTCTGGACAGAGGGTGCATGAGTGAGGTTCCCATGGGAGGCCACTTAGGACAATTAAGGCTTACTAGTGCCCTCAGGGCCTTGACCTTGTGGTAGTTGATAAGCAACAGGAAAATACCAGACCTAAGGAAAGAAACATTAAACTGTATTATACTTGCTTCATTCTGTGACAGTGGTGCAGTTCCATGGTCAGGCCATTCCTCTGAACTGATAAGCTACAGCTTGCCAATCTCACTGATTTAGATGATAAAACCAAACTGTCCAGTGTATTATTTTAAACCAGTCAGGTGTGAGGCTGGAGGTGGGGGATTCTTCCATTCAGGTTGAAGGCCTCAGCAGCTTCAAACAAGAGCTCATCTACTTTCAAAGAGGAAGTAGGCTATGCCTCTACCCCACCTTGGCTGTTTTTGTCTCTCTCCTCCTGGTGTCAGAAAGAGGCTCAGAAATTGTTTTCTTGCTTCCATCTGTCTGCAAAACTGCTAGCATTAATGTCTTGATATAGGAGCAGTTTTCATTCTGCAGATAGGAGCTGACAGAGTTGTCTGAGTCAAGGGAACACTCAACAAGACCTGAAAGAGGGGGAAAAACAAGTGGAGAACACTAATGATGCACAGGACTTAGGTATCCAAGCACAGGGAGGCACCTCCTCATGGGCACACACCTGTCCTCTGCAAGGCTCCAGGAGCTACTGAGAGCCTGTGAACTGGGACCCAGGCAGAGACGGAGCCACTCTGGGAGCCAGTGCTGGAATTGGGGCACCTGGACTCTGCCCACCCACCCAACTGCACACTAGGCACTGGCAGGTCCCATGTCCCATTCTGGATGTGCTCTCCAGGTGCTGCTGCCATAGAAGTCCTCTGGCTGCTTGGTTACCATGGTGCAGCAGCAGGCTATAGTTGATATTGCTGCAATGAGGTACCTGTCTGCCTCCTGGCTTGGCTAAAGCTTCCCCACTATACAGCCCTGAAAACTCCTAGAACAACCTCTTCAGGGACATGGTAGAATCCCCATCATTGGAGGTTTTCAATAAATGATTGGAGAGGGTGCTATATAATCTCATTTAGGCTCCCTTTTCCATGAAAGGTTGGACTAGATGAGCTTTTGAGATCCTTCCCAACTTCTGCTGTTCTATGATTCTATGGAAATGGATAAAAACATGAATGACTGCTACTGTGTAACAGAACAGCTCTTTAATAGGATTTTAGTTTATGGACAGATATCTAGTGTCCTTAAACCAAATTATTGCAATTACCAATGTAGTAATTTTTATGTAAATGCAAATGTTGCTGCTAAATACCACCTCTAATCATTTTGAACTTTTTGTGAAACACAATGGATATTTGACAGTAGATACACAAAATGATCAGTTGTTTCAACTGAACTGTAGTTGATGCATTTTAATGGGTCAGCAGGTACTATTAGACAACTCTCAGACAATTTGTTGCATCTAAGGACTCTGAACTAGATCCTTTACTGGGTTGTAATTACATCTGGAATACTTCCGAGTAAAACCGGAATGGAAATGGGTTTCTCATCCTGCAACATTCAAGACCTCTAAAACATCTTGATCCAAACCACAAATGTTTCTAAAATCATCCTGCCTGAATGAAACCAAAATCCTGTAGAGGCTTAGGATGGATAATAATGGATAATTGGGATGGATGGTAAAGGGAAGAATGGGAGAGCGACATACACCTTCTAAAATAGAATATACCTGTGCTAGTTCAGACTATTTCCTGGACCTAGAAACAGGTGTAAATTTTCTTGGAAACTCAGTAATTAATGGAAAATACTGCAGGCTCGTTCAGTCCCTGTTCTGATTTTCTTGTATGTGTAAACCTGTTGTATTAGTTCTTACTTACCATTGGATTTTAACATGTCTACAGTATATATCAATCTTTTCCCTTAGGAAGGCTTAACATCCATTTCTGTTAGTAGCACTGTACAGGGATTGTGTGCCAATTGCTTGGCTTACTCATCAAAGTGGGAAAAAAAGGTCTTTAAAATTGAATTAGGATATTTTAGGATCTGGATTTACAAACGTATTTTCTTTCACAAAACCCTCTGCTCGTAGGGTAAAGCATCTTACTCTGTTAAATATTTTTGTATTTCAAGAGTGTTAAAGGCCTAATTTTTTGATGAATCTTTGGTCATTTCTCAAATTTCTATTGGTTTCCTTCCCTGGATGAAGTGTATCTTGGGCTCAGGAGAGGGTGATTAGGACTTCAAAAACTTAGGCCACCGCAACTGTCCTGAAAGTTTGCCATCTCCAGTGAAGTATCATTGCTTATATTATTGAGTAAATATGGCAACTTTTCCCATGAGGCCACTTTTCACACTGTGTTAGACATGCCACTGTGAGGTGTTACTTGCAACTCAGGCAAATACATGGGCTTCTGGAAACACACAGTTCAAAATGAGGGTGCTCTATGAATACTCAGATTATATTCCTGAATTTGATCTTCCTTTGCAGTCATTTGATATTTATGTGTAGCCATGTCATGCTTGTTCCAGTAAAGTGAAGTAGAATGGTCCCCATACCATAGCACCTACTTCCAGTTAACTTGTGTTCATTAACAAAACCAAAACACTACAATATATTTCAGGCATCTTGAGATTTTGAGTTTGACATCAGACCAATTCACAGTTCATCAAATAGAAGAAAAGCAAATGAAGAAATAAGTGGATCTACTTTGGCATCTATATGAACAAAATGTGAGTAAAGGTTTTAAATATGACTTGGTTATTTAGAAAACTGTAAACAAACAGCTACTGGGAAATTACATTATTGCCTCAGTATATCAATTACCTGAAGGTTTGTATCAAACTTCCTTCAGTCAGAGTAAAACCTTGAAAAAAAAAACCTCTGACAGAGGACCAGGGGTGGTTACCATCCTTCTGAGATGACCACCATTGCAAGAATATTTGTCCTTAAACTTATTACATTAGACACTGCATGGCAATTAATTCACCCATGTTTAGTCATTTTATTAGAGTTTTCTTTGGAACACCACAGCAGGAAGCTAGGTGCTCTGTCCCTCTATGGTAGTTAGTGTCCACAGTATTTTCTCCAATAATTTAGATTTAGCTTGATATTTTTCATTAGTAACTGGAATCAAACAGGCCATTTAATCAAATACTTATTTTAAGTACAGCATTGATGATATCTGAGTACATATAATTAGTCAGGAAGGAACACTGCTGTTTTCTAATATAGCAGTCACATGATGTTGCCATTTTACTTATTGCAGTGGAGTTTAAAAGTTAGCCTTTATTTATTCAAATGTGATCTTAATCCAGTTTTCTCTCATTCTTTCTCTCATCACAACATCCTCACCATGCCTCAAATGCCATGAATTATGTAAGATATTAGTCATGAAAGTAAGTTGTTTCATTCAAATGTGAATGAAGCAGAAGCTGCACTGTCATCCTGAAATTCCATCATTGTCTTTCCAGTATTTGATTCTAGTATGCAAAGATGGGCTCCAATGCTAGTGCTTGGGTCATCAACATCCTTTGTTACCCTTAGGCAAGAATAAGAGAATGCAATTAAGAATGGAAGTGGTTGATCTGTGATGTGCTATTTAGAATTTCATTATATATAATCGTATAATATTCATAACTATTTATAGTTATAAACATATTTTAATACTGCAAACCTGAGTAATTTTAAATACCCCTCCTTCTGTTTCTTTCTACAGCAAATTGTTTGAGTGTCTGTTTTTGTCAATCACAGTTAGTGTGGCAGTTATTAATTTTACCAACATTTTGTATACCATCTGATTGCTCTGAAAGGACTCTGGCAGTTCATAAACTCTGATTTCTTTCTCCTTAAACACTTATGTAATGAACATTTGGGTTGTTGATGCCTTTGGATGCTTACCAGTCTTCCTACAGTGATAGCAAATAATGCCAAATCACTTAGTGAGCTGTTAATTACTGGGAAAGAGGAAAGGAGTTGTGGGATTAACCAGAAATACTTTAATGTTTGCTTTTCAGTAAGCATTCAGCACTCTAGAGGCTTGGTCAGCTAGTCCCCCCACGCAGATCCTACTGGTCATTCTTAAATCATTCTTCTCCTGATATAGTTGAGCTGGTTTATCGGGTATGTTTTTCCTCTTGTCTGTGATCTTCATGCTACCTGCTCAGAGTTGCTTCTTTTCAATCTAGCCAGGCTGTTTCTAGCCTGATTTATTCAATTTTACTAGATGAGTCAGTGAATTGTGCTAGGCTTTTCTAACTTGGTGTTTGCTATGGCTCAAATATGCTCTGAAATATCTCAGCACTGGCATGCAGTGGAAATAACACTCTCATCTGTACCAACAAAGGAGGAGAAAAAGGAGAAAAGTGTTATCCCAGCAATGGATAATGGAATGGATAATGCAAGATGTCAAAGAGAGCAGAAGACCCCAGAAAAATGGTAATGCAGGGCCTGTGAAATGCTTTGAAGTATTTTCCACCCAGAAAAGAATACCATTATTGTAAAGAAGACATACATTTATGGGAGTGTCCTGGTTTAACCAGGATAGGGTTAAGTTTCCCCAGCAGTGGGGGGGAGCTCTAGCCGGGTTATTCAGATACCATGGGGATGTCACATCCTGGCAGGTCACATTTTTCCTGGCGCGGGAGCGGGGTGCACTCGTGGTTTTGTACATCGTGCTTCTCACTGCTGTATTTGGTAGCTATTTTGCTCTGTTCATTGCTATCACTATTACTGTTATTGTTATTGCTGTTGTTTGTTGTGTTGCTATTGCATTGTTGTATTAAACCTTTCCTTATTTCAGTCTTGGGGCTTTGTATTTCACTCCCTTTGTGGGGGAGGGGCAGCGGCCGCGTGGTCTCAGACCCCGGCAGGGGCTAAACCACCACAGGTGGACTTTTTTCAAAGACTTTTGCTTTGGATTCAAACAGGGTTTTGTAGCTAGTTTATCAAGACACCTTTTACAAAGCCAGCTGTGCTGTAGCTCAGAGATAAGTTCGTTTTCTAAAAGATGACTACAGAAGGAAGAGCACGATACAGAGGTTCTTTTTAGCTTTGTCAAAGCTCCACCAATATTTGTTTTAGACCTTGCCAGAAAAGCCAGTCTACTTGAACAGTTATGTAGGATGTTTGCCATAAGAATACATGCTGGTTTTGATAGTAATTCCTCACACAAAAATTAAAAGGTTAAATTAAAAGGTAAGAACTGAAGTTCTTACTCTGACCATCCAGTGGTCACCCAGTGTCCACCCATAGTGTCACCCAGGTGGTAGCTCATATACAGTGTAAGGATGGGGCATTACTCTATTTCCTGCAGTGTGAACCATGTGATCTCCATTAGTGTCTTCTGCTCCACTAGTCTCATATGCAAGAGCTTTTCTTGGGCATTTACGAGGGCAGGAGCAGAGAGTGTAACTATCACTAGCCTCCTTCTCCTTTGTGTGCTGAAACCACGAGGACATGCAAGAAGCACAGTCTTTGCTCTTGGGAATTGAGGGAGAGCAGTTGGATTACACTACTCTCTACCACTGGAATGGTAATCACAGATGCAGCAATAGTGTTGGTGTCTACTAATTCTGGCATTTTGCGTGTTTAAAGCTACAGAACTGTCATGGCACCTGAATATTGTTTCATCATAAAGACAGCTGAATAAAAGTATTTGTAGCAAGAAACACCTTGGGATGCTGATCTGTCAAGGTACATCTTGACTTTATGAAAAACTGAAATACAGAAAAACCAAAGAAGCTGTCTTCTGCTTTTCTAAATTAATCCCCTCTTGACAATAAGACATCTTTAGAAATCTCTTTAGATCTTATTGTGGAGGGTTCTGTTCTAACCACTGTCGATCTCTAAAATTCAGTACTCAGTGATCCAGAGAAATTGTTTTCCAGAATTGTTGACTCGTTTTTACACTCAGTAATAAACTATAAGTAACATGATGGGAGAAAAATCGGACATTTACCCGATTAAACTGCTAGCAGAACAGACCCCAAGAGGTAATCCACCTTGATCAAGAGTGCTTCAGAAACTAGTCTCTCTGCATCTTTTATGAACCTTCTGTTCCACAGAACATTCACATATTGTTTTGCTGATTAAGGATACCAATTAAACTCAGACACCAGAGTGAGAAGAGTAGGCATATTTTACTGGTGATAACTAAATAATGTAACAGAGTAATACAGAAAACATGCAGTAAGAAAAGAACATGCACCTAAAGCAACAAATAGGAAAATACAGGGTAACGCATCAAATCATTACTACATGAGAGAGAGAACAGTGATTAAGAAAGATACATCACCACTTGCATACGTATCCAGATCTGCAGTCGCTGGGGAGCCCTGGTTACAGCAAGGATTTGGAGAGCCTGTCCTGGCAAGTGGGAAGTCCTATGCGATGCATTCATCCATAGGTGAGGCATTCAAAGTCGCTGCAAGTGGATCCAGCCTTATATACTAGAGATCAGCAAGCCAGAATAAGTGGCACCTTTGATTTGAATGGAAAATTTCTGGTTTCATTCTGCTGTTGGATTCCACCCAAAGCCTGGCCACGGCTCAGCGGGGGAAACCAAGGGAGTTTCTAACTAGGCCAAATACTTGGGTTCTCAGTCTTGAACAAGGCTGAGCAAGGAAAGTTGGATACATTCACTCGGCCTTTCATCCTCCCTACTGATTATATTCTGTCTAAGCTGTATCTTTCACTGGTGAGTTTACATATTTTGTTAATGACTACATGCTAAGTTAGCAGCTTTGGCTTGGGGCCTGTTGTTCAGGCATCAGTATTTCAATGCTTTACCATTTTTTACATCAGCATAAGTGGGTTGTTATAACTTAGTACAATACCTACTAGCACAATGGTTATCAGTTATAAAACATACAGGATTCATCTATAGGTCAACTCTGGCTTGGGCCTGTTGTCCAAGCCTTAGCGCTTCACATATGTATTGGGTAACAATCTAGTTTAAAACCCATTAAGTGAAAGCTGATAGTAATTCAGCATTTGGACTGCCTGCCTTTCTCACTTGACTGAAAGTTTCCACTCCAGTTCCAGTTTTCTGCAAACTAATAGTCACAAGACATTTTAAGCATGCTAGAGAAGTACCTCTTTTATTGTCATCCACCAACAAAAATGAGGTAGTGTTTCCACTTTTGTTGAAATATGCTGTCACAACCTCTACAGATAAAGAAATATTTAACCAGGGGACAAATAATCAGTGAGCAGCTGTTACAGGTTAAACTAATATGACTAACACTTAAACAGTAGTTGAGCAGCAATACTTGTTGTCTGACTGTCCTGATCTGATATCGGGGCGGGTTCTTAAATGATCCCAAGAGCGAGATTAAGACACAAACGAGGTCAGATGCTGTATAACCTTGTGAACTTTATTTCCCGTAACAATTAGTAATAGCGATAGGACAGAGAGGAAGAGGAAGGAAAAGTCAGAATCCCTAAGCAAGAAAACGGTAGATACGCAGCTAATTACCACCACCACCAGGGATCCAGTGATGTTGGCTTGGGCTCGGTGCAGGTGATGGTGCTCCAAGCTGCAAGCTCCGCTGAAGTCCCGGCTCCAAGTAACAGGTGTCAAAGAAGGTGCAGCAAGAGAGGAGTACACAGTCCTTTTATTGTCCCAGTCCCCACGATTCCTCTGAAGAGTACGCCCATTTCCACGGAGCTCATTGTAATATGTGCCGCCCCGTGGTCCTCCATAGGCGCATGCCCAGGTGTTCATGGTGGTCGTGCTGGCTGGGGGGGGGGGGGGGGGGGGGGAGGGGCTCGACCTGCGGTGCCTTCAGCCTTTGCATGTCTTCCTCACCCCGACTTCCTCTTCACCCAGCTTGTGCGCAGGTACAACTTGGCAGGCACTGCCAAGGCTGTCGTTGTTCTTGCTTTGAGCGGATGTCATGGTTTCAACCGGGACTCTGCGTCTCCTCCAAAGCGTACTCCTTCAGAGCAACAGGATGCTGAGGCCAAGAAGTGGTAGTCGTGAAGCAGCAATGTTGAGACAAACAAAGTCTAACACAGTTCCTTACACTGACAAAGGAAGTTCATATACATAGCAAACTATGCAGTGATCCAACACTGCAGCTGGATATCTCTGTAATTAAGTGCCTGGTTTTGTACAGAAGTGGATAAGGAGCAGTCATAAAACTTGCTTTAGCTTTGGGGATGTCAGTATCTGTCTGGGAAATACTTGATGATGTGTGTGTGGTGGTAACATCTCAAATTACCACTACAGTTTTTGCTGTGATTTTTCAACCCTAGCCAAAGTTAACACATCAAAACACTGATGTACACAAAGCTGTATCAGGTTAACTGTGAGATGTGGCCACAGTATCATTTTTAGTTATAGTTTTTTGTGAGACTGCTTTATGATTTGAACCAGTATGTTTACTGTAAGTTTAAAACAGCACAGCAATTTCAAATAGACAACTAAATGAATTTCAGCTAAACTAGTAGAAATTCTGTGTATATATAATGCCTAAATGCTTCATCCTAAATTATTCATACATTAAACATGTTACGAGTTTCTAAAAGTTGTCTACTAAAAATCTTTTTAATTTTATAACACTGTATTCCTGATAACCATTAATTTGTATATTTTCATTATGTATCATGTAGATTTGTATTAATTTAAGAAGGCATGAAAAATGTGTGCATGTTTTCAGGTGTACAATTAATTGTGCTGTGGTACTGTTCTGAAATGGTACCATGATTACTAATGTTTTATTAAGATCTCCCATTATTCATTCCTCCTGTAAGAACATGCATTCTTTGGTATAATTTTTAAACACTCCAGGCAGAATATTGTTTGATCATACGCTGTGTTTTGTATCCAACTAGTCTAACAATGCAATGTGTTAACCATGAGGATTTTCAGAAATAGTAGCAGTACATAAATGAAGCAGCAAGGTTTGCTTTCACTTGAGAGGTTTAGTGAAAGAGGACACTGCAATTTGTATCTCATTTTGAAAGGCCATTCTCATTCTTGTAATTGCTTTTTGTATTTTGAATGATGCCTATGAAATGGATGAGTTTTTAAAATAATGATTATACTATTTATATGCCTTGAGAACCACTTTTTTCAGCATTAAATTATCTGTGCTTTATAAATTCTTACTTTGTGTGCTGTGGGATCACTGAAACGGTTAACTGCATTGATTTTATTGAAGTCAATGCCAAGTCTCCTGTTCAAACAGACAACATGTTATCCCTAAATCTGTGTGTGTTCCCTCCATACCTACCCAGATCTTTCTCAGTTGGGAGTTTGTAGTAATAGAAGTATTACTGAGTTTAAAGGCAAGAATTTCCTATATCCTTCTTCTTTAGTTCTCTCCCATCTGTGAATATTAAGGGTTTCAAAATAGTCTATTTTATTTTGGCTATAATGTCTAGTTATGAGGTGAGGTTATGTTATCTGTGCCTTTCTCTACCATGCTTTTTAAACAGCTGAAAAAGGACCTTGTCCAGAAGTTAAGCATTGTACCTGGTGAAGCTCTCCTAGGGTATCCTCTTTGAAGTTCTACTTTGCAAGGATTGTTTTTATTCCTGGAGCAGGCTGCTTGGAAGCTCAGAGTTCTGACAGCAGAGATACATGTGTTGGTCTATTGCATTTAACCTAAATGAGTCCTGAGCTTTTTTCAGTATTCATAAACACTGTTTTATGTGAATCAGATTTCGAAGAGGATTAAATGATTAAACATATGTTATATTATGGCATTATTTTCTATTTCATTCCTCACCTTTGAGCAAGAGATGCCTTGGCTCCACTCATGGAAGTCTGTGGGTCAAATAAAGTATCATTCTGAGTGGGAAACAGAACTCTGGTCTGAATTATATCAGTAAGTTTTTACCACTTTTATGATAGAAAAAAAATTAAAAATGGGTTCCAAAATTCTATGAAGTCTGGTTAGGTACTCCTCTCAACCAAGACAAAAAAATAAGACCATGAATGTCCAACCGAAAGGGAGGTGTTTTGTCTTAAGAGTAGAAGGGCTATGCAGTGAAGTAGAATGGAATCATATACTTAACAACATTTTGCTGTCTTTGTAGATTTAATTTAATATCTGAATGCAGACAAAAATACAAGCTTTTTGAATTAAATATGTGTCGGGGTCACCATTAGCCGGGGTCCTTATTTCTCCGTGCGGGAACAGAAACAACGCAACACCAATGTGATGATCAGGTCGTCCATCTTTTTTTATTATTCCTTTTCTGGTTACATTTATATTCTACTAAGTTCCGTACACGCACTCATCTATCTTCTAATAGGCTACAGGTCATCTACACGCGCTGTTCACGCGCCTCTACAAGCATTTGCATTGGTTAATTGCAATTAGCACGTAAAGCCCAAAACTTGCCAAAACTCCCTTATCTCATACCCTGTTTTGCTCAGACTTGTGTGCTTTTGCTGACCACAGGTGTTTCTCACTTATCTGCTATCTTGTGTGTTTTTGCCAGCCTTATTTTGCTGGCCTTGTCTTCGTCCTTGCATTCTTCTGTCTGCACTAACTTTCTCCCAGAGCGGCCCAGACTCCTACAAATATGTAATACAAAATTTATTAAAATAAAATCTATTTTCTTTAGTGAGAGGCTACTGAAGTTGTCCTACATGACTTAAATCAATCTGTGGCACATAAACAATAAAACTGTAACATTCAAACAAAGATTATAAGTTCAAGTGGACCCTTCTGCAGCTGCATGCATCATAGGGAAACTGTTAAATTAGTTTCAGACTAACAAACAGATATTATTTAAATCTGTAGAGAAAAGGTGAGCAACTGAGGTAGGAACCAGCAGTTTTTTAATGGAAGGTTTCATATCTTCTCTTTCAATTAATTTTTCATACTTTTAAATTAACAACTGGATAGCTTTAGGGAAAAAAAATGTTGCAAATGTAAGTAGGCAATGTCTTAATTTTTCCATGACCTTCTTACATTTCTATATGTTATCTACAAGTATGTTAGTAATGATTTCATTAGGATATACTGGTCCCCATGCTATATTTTCTATTCTCCATGTATAGCATATATTATTTGATGTAGTACAAATAACAATAAGGCCCAAACCTCCACTAAACCAGAATGAAATGAGGCATTAAGAAAATATTACCATGTAGCAAGTACTGGAGCATAAAGAATATGCTGAGGGGTCTTCAGGGGCCTATTTCCTTCTCCACAAAGGACTGAAATAACTTTGCAAAATGTTCACAAAGCAACTAACTACAGTGTAATTCAGCTAGGAACCATGAATTCAAGTTATTTGTGGAATTACTTAGCTTTTTCCAAGCTAGATAGTAGCTTCTACTGGATACCAGAGATTTTTTTAATATTGAAACAAGGGCATAATAAGATACAGTGGTTAAAAACTCTTGTCCAACAAATTCAGGCATGAAACAAGGTGATGTCCTCCAACTGAGGTAAATAAACTTGGGAACACTTTACCAAATGTAGGAATTGATTCATGGTTGCTTCAATTTCTACAGTGATGCTACATTACATTTGAAACTTAGTTTTCTGATTAATTCTCTAGGCTGTGTAAGAAAAGGGAAAAGGTGTTTCTCTTTCTGGTTGTTCTGCTCGTCTTTCACTGGCCTGCATTAGTCTCAGAAGTGTAGTAAGACTACTGGGACTAGCTGAAAACAGAACAGGAGAGAAGGGACCAGTGGTGAGTTATAGCACAATAGGGCTGGAAGGGCTGGAAGGAGGATCTCAGGAACTACAGGCCTGTCAGTCTGACCTCAGTGCTGAGGAGATTATGGAGCAGATCATCTTGATTGTCATCACATGGCAAGTACAGGACAACCAGGTGATCAGGCTCAGTCAGCATGGGTTTATGAAAGGCAGGTCCTGCTTGACTAACCTGGTGTCCTTTTATGACAAGGCTGTAGATGTTGATTACTACCTGAAATTTAGTAACACCTTTCATGCCATTTCCCACAGCATTCTCCTGGAGAAACTGGCTGCATCCTGACTCTCACTTTCCCTAACCTTCTACATGTGGTATTGCTGAAGATGAAAATGAGTACTAACTCCATTTGTAGTGAATATATTTTTCCTAAGACTTTCATATCTTCTAGCACCTTCACACAGGCCATTTCTTAAAAACGAGCACACAAAAAACCCACCAGCAAAAAACCCCCACGCAAAACCAACAGAAATAACAATAAACCCTAGAAGAAACCTTGGCAGTTTAGTTACTATTTCCTAAGATCATAAAGTGCCTGATTCAAAATCTTTGGGATAATAACGTTTTTACTGACTTATGTGTTGTTGGATTAGGAATATACCTGGTTATTTTTTCTGCCTCTCCAATTTCTAAAATGGGATATTATTTAATTCTTGTAGGTTTTTTTATCACTACCTTATCTGTGGATGGACCAGAAATAGCTAAGAGAAAAAATAACCAGTAAAATTAACATATATTTGAAAAAAAAAAATCCTTCTGTATAGTACATCATCTACTATTGGATCTGGAATTACTTTTTTTATACTTTCTGATACATTTCAGAAAATTTGGGGTAAGGATAGCATAGTACATTACTTATACTGTAAGCGTTTTCAGGTAGATAATCTATTTTGATTGCAGAGTGTTTAACAGAATTGGGTTCAACTTATATTCAGGTGTCCTACAGACTTGCTTGCATATCACATCAGATCAGTCTTAATACTGTAAACCTTTTCTGTAGTACATTCCACAGTGGCTGCACTCAGACAATTGCACATTAGGTAAAGGGATTTTTTCTATTTCTTCAACCTACAAAACTAATTTACATGCAGAAAATGCAACAGCAATCTACTTCTTAGACAATATTATGAGATATAAAAAAGGTAGTATGTCAAGTGATGTCTTACATTGTCTGAGATCTAACAGAAATACGGAAAGTAAAACAACCCTTTGTACTTCAGCCTTTAATTGGACTCTATGGCATTCATGAGTTCAGCTTCCTTCCTTGCTTGGATATCCACATTCTTCCCCAAAGAACATTAAAAAAAACAGAACTGAAGTTAGAATACAGCAGTGCATCATAGTATGTATGGAGAAGGGGGATGAATTTAATTTGCACAGGAAAGACAATTTGATTACATCATAAGTAATTACATACGGATACTTTTCACTCCTGCTATCAGGACATTTATTTTCTTCTGGCAGTGCACAGGTTAGACTATCTCTGGGGTTACATAGGGGCTGTGTGGTAGAAGGTGTTATCTTCATGACCCCTGCATTATCTGAGGCAGAAGCTACATAATAAGCACAGATCAGGGAAATGCAAAAAAGTAAATGCTGGGCTCTTTGTTCTAGCCTTGGTATCTGTTTTGCTGATCAGGGCTATCAATTAAACTCAGACACCAGAGTGAAAAAAGCAGGCGTATTTTACTAGAAATAACAAAATAACAGAATTATACAGAAAACATACAGTAAGAAAAGACAGAATAGTGCACTTAAACAAATAGGAAAATACAGGGTAATGCATCAAATCATTACTACCTGAGAGAGACAACAGTGATTAAGAAAGATACATCACCACTTGCATACGTTACCATCATCCAGATCCGCAGTCGCTGGGCAGCCCCGGTTACAGCGAGGATTTGGAGAGCCTGTCCCGGCAAGTGGGAAATCCTACGCAGTGCGTCCACCCGTAGGTGAGGCTTCCAAAGTCGCTGTGAGTGGGCCCAGCCTTATATGCTAAAAATCAGCAAGCCAGAATAGCTGGCACCTTTGTTTCAAGCGGCAATATCTGGTTTAAATTTCACATTAGGTTCCCCCCAGAGCCTGGCCAGGGCTCAAGGAAGAAACTAAGGGAATTTCTCTGCTTATCGGATCGGATTATGCACAAGGTCTCACATCAGGCCTCGAGGACAGGCACCTGCCTCCATGACTCTGTTACTCTATTCATATACAAAGGAAGGGAAAGATACATTCATCATAGCTACATCCTCCATGCATATTTCATTAGGGATTACATACTGAATTAACAGCTTTGGTTCAGGGCCTGTTGCTCAGGCTTCAACACCTTTTACATCAGACTAGGTGGTTTGTTATAACTTAGTATAATACCTGTTAGCACAATGGTTATCAGTTATAAAACATACAGGATTCATCTATGGGTCAACTCTGGCTTGGGCCTATTGTCCAAGCCTTAGCACTTCAGTATCCTCCTCCAACCTCCAGGTCTTTGCCCATTCCTTTCTCCCAGGGGCTGCCTGCTACAGCCTTTCTGCAAATTAGCTGTCTCAGCCTCATGTTCTCTGTCCCAACAGTTAGTGGGCAGTCTGACATGCCTCCTTCTTGAAACTAATAGCTGGCCTGTGTGCTCTGTGTCATGAATACTGCAGTCTTGCCCTCCATGTTCCTGGGTCAGCAAGTGTGGCCATGCCTGTATGTGAGGGCCACTGCAACTCCAGACATGCTTCACAGCAGCCCAGAGATAGTACTCAAGGTCCAGTTCCTCACAGCACACACACAATTATTAGGGAAATTTCACACCTATAGAATTGTCTCCACTGAGCATGTGCAGACTGAGATTTTCCAAAACCAGAAGCGTGGCTAGGTTTTTCTAGCTAACTTCAGAACTTGCATCCTTTATACAGAAGGCCATTTCTGCTGGTAAACACCAGGTCCTTGTCAAAAATAATGGATTACAGCTTTTTCAGAGAAAAACAGATCCATAATCTGTTAATTCAGACAAAATTTGTTTTTTACCTAGTGCCTCTTGGAAGTTCCAGTATGGAACATAATCAGTTCAAATACACAGGTTTAGCACAGATAGTAAGAACAAGTCTTAACAGGCAAGGCTACTGCCTACTCATGTCTCTGTTTTATGTATCAAAATTTTCTGCTCTTGCCAGCTGCATCCGGGGAGGCAGGAACTTTTCAAATTCCTGTCTGCCTGCTGCTGGGGAAAGCCCTCCATGAAGGCATTTCCAATGGACCATGTCTTTGGGTCAGAGAAAGCAGGAGCCCATTAGTTGCAATGGGAACAAAAATTGAGTGGTAGCAAGCAGACTATTTGCTCTGACATGTTTGTTCTTTCTTAGGAAAATTCATACCAAACTGATTCAGCTCACATTGCAAAACAAAATAGTAGCTGTTAGTACAGCAAAGTGTATGCTGGATGGTTTTTCATTCTTATCTGGTCATTACTAGCAAAGGCTGAAACTATTGTTTGTAAGAGCTGTGGACATGCTCTCTCAGGGAACGAGATTATCTTCTTTCCAGACTAATACCTGCTCACATTGTTTAAATGCCATAAAAAAAAAAAAAAAAATCAAGATGTGATGGACATGTCTACCTAAATCTTTTTAGACTTGACTTTTTACTGAAGATAAAAAGAACGTATGTAAATTCTCATCTGACTGTCTAGACAAAGCGCTATGAATGTTTTTCACCAGTCAGAATTAGTGGCATGCACTCAGAGTAATTTCAAGCCTATGTAGGTTAAACCTGTATTAGAATGTCTTTAACATTCTTCTCATACCTCAGAAAATCTAAAGAAAAATAGTACTCCAAGAAATACTTTTGTTTCAGTTTAATCATCTTTTACCTTAGATCTGTGGGTGGTCACAGATGCATTGTCCAAGCAGCTTGTACAGATGCTTTCAATAAAAATCTCATCACTAGATCTTCAAAAACTGGTTACCTGTGATAACTTATGAAAGGGAAAGCCCTTCTTTCTCCAGACTAACTTTGTGCCTTCCCCTCTTCCACCCCCACTCCCCCACCCCAGATAAAATTATTTGGTCCTGTGATGCATGTATATTCACAATTATACAAACTTACCCAGCGGCATAAACCTGCCTGAGGGGTGCCTTGAGACACAGATGTTGAACTCTTTAAGTTTCAGGATAGATCCTTACATGACAGTCATATGAGAGTAGCATCTTTCTACGTGAATGTTCCTAGGGGACTACTTGTGCAGTTTCTCACTTTTCAGTGTAACGGTATGGGAATTTAGTGAGTAGAGATGCTTAATGCAGAAGTACACAGGCTTTTCCCCCAGGTCCATTACTAGCCATTTCTTCCTATTTCTTCCATAGCAGGTTAGAAGGAAACCGTTGATTGTATGAGACTGATTTTATTAACTCTAACATAGCTGTTGACGAATGGAGATTAAATAAATGCCTCTGCACTGTGCCTTACGTCCCACAACAGATTACAATGAGATTTAAATGTTAAGGGAGAAAAGCTCCTTAAAGAAAAATCAAATATTATCCCAGCATTTGTCTTCGCATCACATAACTGAGCAAATTAGATCAAAATGACAGCCAGAAGACTCCTAATTTAACAGTTTAAATAGAACTGGATTTGGGGGCACAAAATTAGGACATCCCATTCAGCTCTGGAGTAAATTGTAAAAACTAAGGAATTAAAATACTGTTTTGTTGAACTCATAGAAAAGAATTTTTGGTTTTGTTTGCTAGTGTCTTGGTTTAAGCCCAGATGGCAACAGAGCACCATGCAGCTGCTCACTCACTCCTTTCCGCTTGGGGATGGGGAGAAGAAAATAAAACAAAAACTGGGGGATCAAGGACAGGAAGGGATGACTCACCAGTTATGGTAATGGGCAAAAGACAAACTCAACTGGGAAAGAAAAAAAGAACATCGATTTCAATTGAACACCACTACTATATAATTTACAAATCAAAACAGAGTAGGACAGTGAGAAATACAATCACATCTTAAAAACACCTTCTCCCTACCCCTCCCTTCTTCCTGGACTCAACTTTGCTCTCTATTTCTCCAGTGGTGCAGGGGGGCAGGGGATGGGCACTGCAGTCAGTTCATCACCTGTTGTTTCTGCTGCTCCTTCCTCCTCAGGGGAAGGACTCCTCATACTTTTGCTTGCTCCAGCGTAGGGTCCCATTTTCCACAAACTTTCTCTGCTGTGAGTTCTTCCCATGGGCTGCAGCTCTTCATGAACTGCTCCAGCGTGGGTCCCTGCTGCAGGCTCCAGTCCTCCCAGCAACAGATTGCTCCAGTGCAGGCTTCCCTCAGCATCCCAGCCTTTGGGTGCAGCCACCTGCTCCAGTGTGGGGTCCTCCATGGGCTGCAGGTGGGCATCTGCTCCACCATGGACCTTCACAGGCTCCAAGGGGACAACCTGCTGTCTCACCATGGGCTGCAGGTGAATCTCTGTTCTGGTGCACCTCCTCCCCACCGCCACTTTCAACAGACCTTGGTTCAGTGTTTGCATAGGTATTTCCCTCACAACTCCTGCTCCTCTTGGGTTCCCCTTCTTAAATATGTTATCATAGAGGCACAGTCACCATCGCTAATTGGTTCAGCCTTGGCCAGAGGCTGGTCTGACTTGGAGCCAGGGGAGCTTCTAGAAGCCTCTCACATGAGCCACCAATGTAGTCCCCTCCTCCGCTACCAAAACCCCACCACACACACACCCAACACATTATTCAAGGTGACCCAAACTAGCCAAGGGGATATTCGACACCATGCTGATGTCATGCTCACTATATAACTGGAGGAGCTGGCCAGTGTGCAAGTGGTGAGTGTGACTCTGAAAGGGGCTGAGCATGGGATACAGGGTGGTGAAGAACTGCATTGTGCATCACTTGCTTTATATATTCATTTTACGAGTATTGTTATAATTTCCTTCTCTTTTTGTGCTGTTCTATTAAACTATCCTTATCTCAACCCATGAGGTTTTACCTTTGTTTTTATTTCAATTCTCCTCCCCATTCCATTAGGGAGGTAGGAGTGATTGAGTGGGTGCATGGTGCTTTGTTGCCAGCTGGGCCTAAACCACGACACCATGATATGTGGGTTACATTCAACTCCATTTGTTTCAAGGGATGCATCAGAGCAGTTTATTATGCAGCACTCACTGAAAAGCACTTCAGAACTAATGTTAAATAAGGGACAGGTACATACAGCTTGTATGATGAGAAAACTATATATACAGAGTAACTAAGTGAATAGTTTTGGCATGTTTTTTTAAAAAAAGTGCATTTATGCTCAAGTCTGATTGATAAAAAATAAAAAAAGCACCACCAACCCCCTCACATTGCATTACTTGTGGGAAAACACTGTATGCTTAAAAAGCTCCATACTACATTGCATCTGTAATACATAAGCATTAAATTTTATTACTTTGGAGTTTTACAGAAACACTGGCCAAAAAGTAGACAGGACAAACTACCAGAAAAAAAAAAGGAAGTGACATAAAATTTTCCAAGGCTGTCAAGTAGTGGAAGTTTTTACCACAAGATGAATGTTACTAAGAATGTAATTAAGTATCCTAAGAAAAAGTTCTGAATCAATCTTCTGAAATGCAAGCTTATAAAATAACCAGTGATACTACCTGAGAGATGTGATATGGAGTTAAAGTAGTATTATAATTTGTGATATGCATGCAAATACAAGCTGATTAATTACTTCTGTGTCTTAATATCTTGACTATACGAGAGATTTGGATTAAATAAAGCAATTGTATTGCTAGGGAAGTCAGATAGTTATCTTCAGTACTTACTGGTCTAAATACTAGGGCATCATCTTTATGAGGAAGAACTCAGGCAATTACAAGTTGCAAAGACTCCAAGGTTCTGTTAATCTCGGGTCTGCTTTTCCAGAAAGCATCCAGAAACTATCCTCATACCTGAATTAGTTGAATCCTGTACTGAATTTTTGAAGTAATTATTGATGCACTGCATTCCTAAAGAATCTCCCCACGTTTGCCAATCGAGTCTCTAACTCCAAAATCTTTCAAAGGGGTCACCTCCCTGGATTGCTTATCTTTGCTGTATACTTAGCGAATTAGCTGTAAAGGCAAATGGGCAGGCTCATTCCTATTGCTTCCTTCTATTACACACACTCACGTACAGGCTACAGAGAGAAAGTGAAAGAGTTGTTTCATCAGATATTGATGACACCCTGAAGCAAAGATCAGTCTGGTTTCTGCCAAATGAACAAGGACTTCCTTGCTCCCCAGGATTCTCAAATTCTAGGGAGAGACTGAAAATATAAGAAAAAAAGATGTAAAGTTGTTCCAGACTCATTAACATGAAAGTAGCATGTGGACTCTTCTTTATTGAATTAGCTAAAAAATATGCTTTTCTTTCTCTTTCAGTTGCATAACAGGAACACAACTTTGATATTAATGGCAAGTGGAAAATGAAAAAGAAAGCAAAATTAAACTTGTGATGTATTAGGTTAACCCAATTTGAATCTATTTTCTTGGAACACAGTTTCCATGTACAGTAAGTATATTAAAATGCGAGTGAATTAAGAGTATTCACACATAAAAGAACAGAACCTGTGGGCTGTTCAGGGGTCTGAAGAGGCACTCCAATCAAAAGATGGACATAGATGTGCTGACAAAGCTTGAAGTACAGATGCAAATACACTGCTATTGTATAGGTGTAACATACTTTTTCCTTCAGACAGGAGGCTTGTAGCAGCCATAAGCTACATCAACTAGAGTTACTTTGCTGGTACAGAATACTTTTATATCAGTTCCAGTAAAGTATTCCTAACCCGGAAAAAATCCAGAAGTAAAGATGTGTCCTTTAGTTAGTGTAAAATCTTTCCAAACAAAAGTTAGGTTTTTAGGATTCAGCAGTGGAAAATTGCTGCACAATCTTGTACCTCTATCACTTAAAAGATTTAACACACACTTTTGCATATATTGAGTATGTGTAGTACAATGTTTGTCTGGTCCTTGGTAATTTTCAAATTTTGTTTGATTACAGATCAATGAACACTACTTTATGTGCGCTTATTAAAATAACACATTTTAAACCAATTTTATTGTAACCCACAAATTCCTTCCTGCTGAACACATGAATTTAAGACAGTCAATAACACCACTGTCCTAATCTCTGCATTTTCCTAAGTTCATTCTAAATACTTTGTTTCATATGTGGACATTCAAGCGGAGTGAGTACTCTGAAGTTCACTCCATGTGTAAACGTCATTGTGGCCTTTAACAGCTTTAGCTACTTCAGGAATTCTGCTGCTTTGGAAAAAATATGCTTAATAAAGATATACTAAGCTGTAACTTTGAAGAGTGTTTCCTCCCTCGCTAACTCCAGTCTCAGAAGAGTCTTGTCTGGCAGAGTAAATAAAAATGATAACTTACTGTCATCTGTTAGAATACCTTTAGAAGAGTTAATGGATATTTTAAAGGACTATTTTGAAAATAAACCAGCAAAGACTTACATCATCCTTTCTTTTCTCATGATGCTAAATCAAATGGACAACCTTTGTATAATCTTGGAACTGATCAGCAAGACAGACTTAAGGTTGCACACCAAAAAGAACCCGTTTACTGTGAGAAGCCCTAAATTAGAAGCCCAAAAGTGCATGCACATCTTAGCCGAGAACAGTAACTCAAAACTTGTTAAGCTGTCACTGAAACCATCTCTTAACAGGTAAGAGCCTACAAACATAAAAAGATTTATATTCCACTATATAAAAGGATTATTGGTTATTAGCATAATTCTTTCAACTGTACACATTATGAGTCTTCTCATGTTCTATGGGAGCTTTAATAAATTACCCCCAAAAACTAGCTGCATCCAAGCTTGACTTAATGTTGTGCATATTTTCTCGGCGTTGTTTGGTATAAATATTTGCCTCTCCTTTTTGCAGCCGTTGCCTCAGAGTGGACTTCTGATGTTTGGTCAGTTGACGTTTTATCTTCTGTTTCACCACTTCCTACAAATAAACAAACAATTTGTATCAGAACTTTCTGAAGATCATTCAGTACTAAGACATGGCACAATAACAGTGCATTTTCAGTACCAACATGAACATGCATGATCCAGTTACTGGAAGATCTCTGTCCACTGAAAAGATCTACATAACAGTTAACATGAGCAAGCCCAGGTCTGTGCTGTGTTACACTAAGCTGCATGTATAGGGTTGTATTCAGGCCTGTGTTGTGCTGCACAGATCTGTTGGCAGTAGTATAAACTAAGCCAGCTCCTGCTCAGTACTGGCAATTAGGCCTCCTGTGCGGCCCTGCCTTTATCTAAAAGTGCATCAAGAAGTTCTCATGTGAATATCAGTTCAGTTTGACTGTAGCAAATATGAACAGCACTGTTTCCTTGTAAGAAAATCATAAAATAGCTCAACTCATTGAAAAAGAGAGATTCTCTGCTATGAACAAGGTTTGCATGGCATGCTGCATTTGTGTTGGAGCTACACCCTCAGGGCTCCCTGCATCTAAAGGGGTGTGGGATTATCTATGTTACTCTTTTCTGATAGTCTTAGCTCTAATAAACAGCATTTTAAATCATACCTTAGAGAGTTTAAGTGTCTTTCTTATAGGGATCATAAAGGACTAGCACCTCTTGGTGCATTCTACAAAAATGTAAAAGCTAATAATATTCTAAGGCTGAAGGTTAAATAAATGTCTTTTAAATTAAAAAAAAAAAAAAAAAAAAAGACCAATAGAACATTTCACGTCCTGCAGTATTCATTTGGTTTGTGCCTATTTTTTTTTTAGCACCCTGTTTTTTCTCTGGCTTACAAAGATCTGAATATGATTCTAATGGAAAACAACAACTTCTTACCACAAGTGTGGCTAAAAAAGACAGGCAGTCAGGAATGATTTACAATTCCTCCTCCAATCTTCCCTGGCTGTGAGGCACTTTTCTATTAAGATTCACAAGGTCAGGACTGTCTCATGCCTCTACAGCAGAAGTACTGAAACAGCAACTGAGACCGTTATTTTCCACAAAACTGCAGAAGTTTTATGAAATTTCACCTGTTATTTACACCTATGTTTTCATTCTGAATTCTGCTCTCCATTATGATGACAATAGTTATCCATAATAAAAATGAAGCTATGATTTAGTAGACTGTGGCTTTAATTTTGCCATTTGGAAAACTACCCCAGCTCAAGCTGCTGCACTGATAGTGAGTGTATACTTAACTTGTCTTGGAAGAAAAAGAGAAATCAAATTATTTTCATCTAATTATTTCACCATGATGGAATCATATCTTCTGGAAATTCCAAAGGATTGTCTTACTTTTATTTTAATTAAGAATTTAAAAGAAATCATATCAAGGAATAAATCTGCCCTTAATAAAAGATCTGATGTCCAAATAACTGGAGAAGAAGAAAAATACCCATCTCATTACATTTCCTTTATACGTACTCCAGTTTTAGTTGCCTTTTGTGCTTCATTGATTGTACTGTCAACTCAACTTCACTGTAGCATACGAAGTAGTAAATTGGTAGGGAGTAAATCAGGAACCAGAAGGCATAATTTTGGCAAGTTATGCTCTTTAAGAATTGCTGTGACTAATAAAACTGAAGTAAAAAAATACAAGGTAGTCTGTGAATCCAGTTATTCCATCCTGATATCAGCAGCAATTAGGGAACCACCTGAACAGCAGTTTCCTAAGTTATGCCACAGGCAAGCTGTCAAAATGTGGATAAAAACAGTTGCATGTGATGTGTTCTTCTTTCCTCGGGTACTTAGTAGCACTCAGTATTTAACCGTGAGCTCTTTGGAAATAAAACCCTGTAGATTCTTTTTAAAAATATTCCTGAAGAAAAACTGATCAGAACTAATTTACAATAAAGCATCTGTCATTCTGTGGTTTCTATAGGCAGAACCCTGAAAGTCTTCTCTAGTTCTCCCACTCTGGTCCAGGACAGATGATGTTTATACAAAACTTGCTAGAAGAAATTTTGCAAGACGGATACCAGAAGTCTTTGACATGCAATCATTATATAAATTCACTAAATTCTGTTGCTCAATCACAGTACATGGTGGAAAGACTCACTAATCTTTCTACTGTCATAACCTAAATGTAAGCAAATAGTGAGAAATACTTCAGAGTAAATAGATTTATATTATTTACATTTTTGATTCTTCACATTGCTTCCTCTAAATAAACTACATCAGTGCATATAAAGATTTGTACAAGCACAGAAAGATACCTTATTTCATGTGGAATAGCTGATTTTCCAAAATTCATAATATTTTCTCTTTTTGGCATAGTCTCCAAGTTATGACTGTACCTACTGTCATTACTGACATTGTTTATACATGCCTGTATGAATTTGTTCGTGCAATTAATTTAAAAATATGGTTATGTTTTAATATGTTTTCTCCAACAAACAGAAAGCAAGCTGCATAAACAACAGATAAACGCTAGCAGCAACAGCAGGCATCAGCTCTAAGCAGCCTAGTGGATCTTACTGCAGTGCTATTATTTCACATTTTTAGTTTTGTAATTATTTTCTTATGTTACAATAGCTCATTACACATATAATTTCTCTAGCTCTAACACTCAGAAGTTAAAAGATGATTCAGCAATGGGCAGAAATATTTTACTCAGCATAAAAGCATGTAAGTGAAAGCATTATGCAAGGTAAAGTGGTCCAGGATAAAGTTTTTTATGTGGCTGAATCTTGAAAGGGAATGAAAGGGCTCAAACAAATGAATTTCTGACAATTATTAAGACTAAACTGTGATGTATGAAAGCTTTGCTTGTGCTTTGCTTTGCTTGTTTCAAAGCTTTGCTTGTGTTTTGCTTCATTTGTTTCTCAAGGACTCCTGACTTCTCAACTGTTTCCTTAGGTCTCTTTGTCTGTTTAGGTAAGATTAAAACGCTCATTAGGCTCCCTACGTAAATCACTGATAGCAGACTCAAGGCCTTCAGTGGACACTTGGGCAACTCCTAGAATGAGATAAGGGGGGGCTCGAACAAAGAGACACGGAGACCCTATTATAGGGAAAATGATTCTGCTGATTTAGGAGGGAGACACCTGGACTTCACAGTGCATGCTCTGGAAAGAGGGTCAACTAGTGAACACTGTGAAGACTACTTTGAACACTGTGAAGAAGACTACTTACTTCTTCCCTCAACCACTGAAGACCCTCACCCTATTTTCACTACGCACACTTGGACTACGTAAATGAATTCTGGGAACTCATTATCATAAGACACCCCTTTCTAGGAAATCTAATGAGTATGTATGATTTGTGTGTATGTAAACTGATGTCCCTTGCTAGTTCTTGGGAGCCCTTATGGTGGAGAATCCCCAGGGCAACTCCAGCACTGCTAATAAAACATATAACTGCTTAACAGTTATATTTGATTCTGACTGTTGAGTCAATTTCTTTGTTTCAATCTCTTGAAAGCTTTTCTGCTAAAGTGCTTTTATCTTTCTTTTAGAACAGAAAGTTAGGTATGTACATGACATTTACAAGTTTTCAATGCTTTTTATGCATCTGCCTACAGAATAAACATACATCCTCTAAATACTCAAAAAGGTTTCTATAGCTACAGAATGACCACTGCTACCACCAAGTGGTGTACAGGAGTACAATTTCAATTCATTTCCTCTATAGGACTTCCTAGCACTAATATTGTTTTTTTTAAATTCTGCACACTTAAATTAGCAAACATAAAAAGAAAGGGGGAAAAAAAGAATGGGAAAATAAAAATGGACAAAAAGAAAAAGATTGCATGGAGCAAAAGCTAGGGAATTCCTGGCAGGTCTTCCTGGTTCTTCTTTACTTCATCCCATAGTTTTAACCTAATCCTTTGTCTCCTGTAGGAAGATACAATGCCATTCTGTAGAATAAGAATTCTGATGCAAAGATCAAAGCTGGTTTTTCTTTCCTTGCATGAAGTCCTGTAAAAAATGTCTTAGACAAGATGCAAACGTGTTGTTTCTTAACATTTATTTACACATGTAACTTTATTGATCATTGCTGTATCTTTAAAATACTTATCTTAAAAAAAAAATTCAAACATGAAGGAGTAAAGCAGCCAAATATTCTACAAATATTATAGTCACTGACAAGTACCTTGTGTAAAACAAATCTGCTTCACAGAGTAACACATCACTTAATAGGACAATAGCAAAGCCTTTGTTAGAAAACGTCTGAAGCAGTAGAGTAGCAGACTGAAAAGACTGTAAATGAAGAAGAACAAGTCTAACTAAAAAAAAAAAAAATAATTCTTGCCAGCACTAGAGATTTCAGATACAGTATTTCTAGGACTAAAGCTCTAATTAAGCAATAGAAATGCTCTGAAAAGACACAAACTGAAAAAGTACATTACTTACTTGTAAGTAAGTACCTGTTGTGGAAGAAATGAAACTACACTAACATGTTCCCCAAACTAGATTTTTCAGATCTTCTGCTCCTAACTGCAAATGAAAATGAGACTGAACATAGGTACCCATATTTACAATGGCAAGTATGTAGTCTGACCTAATTAAAAAAATACCTCATAGATCAGCTGTCAGCTAAAAGAAGTTTCTTCCTGTCTTGTACAAGAATACTTTATAACTAATAAAGAACATTGGACTTTCTTCAAAACAAATATGCAAATGTGACAGAGTAGCCATGCTGACTAGTGTATAGTCTGGGGTTGAAGAAAAAGACATTAAATTCTGCTGTAAATCACTACTGAAGTGAGTTCATATTAAATGTTTCAGAAGAGAGTGTGAAGAAATCTCTAAGACGACAGGTGAAAAAGGACAAATTAAATCCTGACTCAAGCATCCACTTTTAAAATAAAAAAATACTAATTGTGGCTAGCAACAGAAATTAATGAACTGATTATATGTTAGTGCATCAACATATGTTAGCCTGTTATTGGCTAAATGAGAGTTGTTAATGCTGATGTACAACTTTGGTGAAAGAGCAAAGATAAAGTAAAGTGCTGGAAATAATTCCCTGTAAACAATTACAGAAGTATCATTTCTATTTTTCTGTGGGCATGGAAATGCAAACCAGAGAGGTACACAGGAACAGTCTTTTCAAAGATAATTAATGCTCAAGAACATTTTTACAAATAGGTACTAACAGCTATGTGCAATTTAATATGGTCTGAAAGTAACCTAGATAATAAGACAATAATATTTACCGCTGGAATGGTTGAACAGCTCCCAACACTTTGGACTGATGTCATACTTGTTTTGTGCTCAGCAATATGAACAATACTCTCTTCATTTCTAAAATACATAAATCAGTGTTTTACTTCACTAGTAAAATAAACATCCTTTGCCTTTATAAGCACCATCTTTTAGTCTTAACTTTGAGATATAATCTGAACACTCCGAACAGAACATGCAAGTACTACAAAACATTTCTATTTTAAATATTAACACTGGTTGTTCAAACCAGGCATGTTACAAAAGGATGAATTTGTTGCACAATAGCCAAATGTACACCAAACACATGAAAAAAAGCTTCAGAACACTAAAAAAAAAAAAAAAATCAGATTCTGCATAATGTTTTGACAAGTCATTTCACTAGAAAGCAAAAGCAGATGACAGGGAGTATAAGCTTGGTATATGCATCCAGGTAAATGGTAGGCTGGCTAACTCAAGGGTTAGAATTTCACGTACAAGGGGCTGGCCTGAAGGTAAGCACAAATATCTAAGTATGTCAGGAAAGGAATTAAAAGCTATAACAGCATACAGTACAATATATTTCAATAATACATTCTAAGGAGCTTGCTCTTGCTAACTTCAGCTGACTGAGCAGCAGAGTAATTTAGCTCTGAGACAGAGCATTCAAATTACAAATTTACCCATAAAAGTTATTTAGAAGCAGTATTTTAATATCAAAAACTCTTTCACTACCTGTATTAACTGAAATAATATAAGAGGGAAAAAAAATCTACCACAAAAAATAGGTTTGTCTATGAATTAAATCCAAGTTCTCTCATTAGATAGTACTACACAGCTGGACAACTGATCTGTCACACATTACATATGAAGCATTATATATGTAGTACCAGTCAACAGGTTACTATCATGAGACCAACAGAAAAGATATTCACTGCAATATTTTAAAAAGAAATTGAATTTTCAGTCTTCAATTTAAACAAGGGTAGCTGAAGAGCAGTCATTTTGAGCTATTTAAAAGATTTATATTTACTGGGGGGAGGGGAGGAACCACACACCTAGATAATAAATACGAATCTTTACCTGTAATGCCGGAATTTCTCATTTAAAGTTGACAAGTCAACCAGATCAGGGCATTTGTCTTCATTCTCCTTATCATTATGGCACCCTCCTTGACCCGTCTGATTTTTAACTTCAGTGGCATTTTCAGTTATGCTTTTGTCCTTAAAAAAAACAATCGCAGAACTCTCTGCATCTTCACTGGACTTCCAAAGCATAGCTTTCCCTTCAACTTCTTCTAAGGCTGAACTCAACTTTAACATATTCAGTGAGTTTCCACTACTTTCAGTTGTATCAGCCTCTTCATCGCTGCACATAAAGTTGTTAGAGGTTCTGCTTTCAGAGCTATCACCCACTTCATACATGAAGTCTGTGTTGTTTTCTTCATCTTTGTTGAAGAACTTGAGCTTATTCTCAGCATCTTCTACAAATTCTGATAACTCTGTTTTATTATCATCCTCATCAGAATCTGGTGGGTAAAGCTGTTCACCATCTTCCTGCATTTCCTTTGTACAGCCGCTGGCAGCAACCTCTCTATCAAGAGAACACTCTCTCCTGTGAAAGAAGTATGTTTTCTTGTAATACGCTAAATCATCAAGATACCAATGTGCTACATTTTGGAGTAAAAATATTAAATCAAGCTAGACTATATTTACCCATAGTATTAACAAAGAGGATACACTCTACTGAAACACACAGAACAACACATGACAGTGCTGAGCTTTAAGTAAAGTATTAACAGAATGTGACCTGAGAAAAGCAAACTTCTAGAGAAGATAATTCCATCTCCATAACCAGCATTTATTTGTTTATTTATAGGAAATTATTTTATTTTAGCAGAAATGTAATTTGTCTTTAAGTTCAAATTACATTTAAGCAAACAGAAGAATAAAGGGTATACTGACACACAGAGACTGATTCAAGTGTGGTACCCCTTTGGAAAAGCACTCAGAATGAAATAAAACCCTTTAATTGCAATAGCTTCAATCTTAAAATAAGTGAAAAATTACTTTTCAAAAGGGACAACAGACATTAGGAAGAAAACTCTGAACATAATAACGTTTGAAGAGGCAGTCACCATAGTTACTAGCATTTAAAAAATAAATTTAAAATTGAAACCCAAATTAATCCTCAATATACTAAAACTGTCAAAATAGGCTTTGAGAAGTGGAAGAAACTGATTCTGCATCACTGTTAACATTTCCTAGATATTTACCATTTGGATCAAGCTTTTCAGATATCTTTCTTAGCTGCAAGAGGAAAGACAAAGGAGGCAGCAGTGGATTCTAAAGCACACTTTAGCTTTTGAAAACCACTTACACTAACTTTGGTTGAAGAAAACACAATAGGAATGACAAAAATATAATTTAGAATTGGGTAGTTGGGCCTATTTTTTTTTTATTTTGCCTACAGGCATCTCTCACAGGCACTCATTTTGCTCACAAAACCAACATAAATATCACAAACAGGAAAACTCAAATTCATCTCCCAGTTTCTACCTGATGTCTTTGAATGCTGGGAAGAGCTCACTCTCATAGTTGAAGCGTTTCTTAAAAAACTCTTTAATGCAGTTAACATCTCTGTCAAAATACCTGAAAAAAAATACAAATTGTACAAAGACAAAATCAAGGTAATGAAGTCTACCACAACGGCCTGTATTTCTTGTCTTTTACTGATTTTATTTGAAAAGTACTTCTATTAGTGATCCCAAGACAAGAGGCTAGGGAGGGCTAGGGAGACAAACTGCATGCAGTTTATTTCATTAACTGGAATGACTCAGTTAAGTATTTCTTAACTGAACAACATCATTCTCTCTGAGAAGCAATTATTTACATATTTATCCTAAAGAGACATTTCTATTCATTCATAAATTAAACTATGTTTGGAATGTTTTTTGTAGGGCACAACAATGGTAGCAAAAGAATCGGTACAGGCTTATGGAAACAAGTCACCAGCACTTACCAGATTTACTTTGAAATTTGAACCTACCATTCAGCATTGGCATGTGATGTTGATATCATCTGAGGGAAATCAATCACAGTGACATGGTCATCATTATCCAGTATGAGATTAAATTCATTGAAATCTCCGTGAATCAAACCATGATTTGCAAGTTTTACAATCAGATCCATTAATTCACTGTAGAGAGAGGCAGGATCTTCCATTTGGTGCACCTGGCACCTGGAAGTTAAACAATATAAAATATTCTGAACCTTGAAAGACTTAATTTAAAAATATAGACAAAGAATATGAAACACATCTGACAGAATGTCAGGGTAATTCAAGTTAAAAGGGCCTTCAGGTCTCTAATCCAATACCCCCCTCAAATCGGAATCAACTCTGAGATCAGACCAGACTGCTCAGGGCTTTGTCTAGTTGGGACCTGAAAAATTCCAAAGATGAAGAGAGACTGCAAACTCCCCAAGCACCCTGTGCTGCTACCTCACTGTCCTCAATGGGAGAAAACGTCTCCTTATATCCAGGCTAAATCTCATTTCAGCTTATGCTCACTGTCTCCCATCAGGCACCATTGTCATAATGCATTATTTAAATAATGGATTAATAATTTTTATGTCTCTCCTGTTTTAAGTAATCTAGTAGGAACTAGGTCTTCCTGTATTCAAATTCAAATGCCCCATGACATATTTTCTAGACCAGTTTAGGGAAAAAAGAAAAGAAAAAAATGCTTAAAGCATTCCTGAACATATACCTGAGAAAGCTAAGTACCTTAAGTGACAAAATACCAATCATCTGGTCTTTAGAAACAAACCAAGGGAAAAGGCAGTTATCTTATTGTACCATAAACTGTCAAGAAGTGGTCACCATTTACAGCTATCGTGTTAAATATTTTGGTCCAAATGCGGTATTATAGTATTATGAGAATAGATCATTTGTACAATAAAGAAGAACCAATGGAGGTCTAGCAGTTCTGTAACAGGCTCCTGTTGAACACTTTCATATTTGTACCAAAATTAATCAGTGATGCTTCTCATAGCCACAGGTCTGCATCATAAAATGTCCCACTTGATCTCTGAATCTGGAAGTCATGTTAACTGGTATCTTCTGAGACAGGAATCTTAGGTTCCAGTGACCAGGGGGAAGGGTTGTAGAAAGGAAGATGAGTTCAGGGAAAACTTAAACAAACTGCACATACATAAGTCCATGGACCCTGATGGGATGTACCCCTGAGCGCTGAGGAATTTGGCAGGTGTCACCGCAAGGCCACTCTTGATAACTGTTGATCAATCATGGTGACTGAAAGAAGTACCTGGAGACTGGAGAAAGGCAAACATCACTCCCATCTTCAAGGAGGACAAGAAGAAGGACCCAGGGAACTATAGGCTGGTCAGCCTCACCTTGAGCCCTGGGAAGGTGATGGAGCTGCTAGTCCTGGAAACCACTGTCATGAACATTAAGGACAAGAAAATCATCCAGAGCAGTCAACTTCACCAAGGGAAAGTCATGCTTGACCAACCTGGTAAACTTCTGTGATGAAGTGACTTGCTTGCCAGATGCGGGGACAGCAGCGAATATTATCTGCCTGGACTTCAGTAAGGCTTTGACACTGTCTCCCATTAGACTCTCACAAAAAAGCTGTTGATGTATTGTCTGGATGTGCAGGCAGTGAGGTGGATCGAAAACTGCCTGAACAGCTGGGCACAAAGTCTAGTTGGAGGCCAGTGACCAGCAGTGTACCTCAGCAGTCAAAAGTGGTTCCAATCCTGTTTAACATCTTCATTAATGAGCTGGATGATGGGGCAGAGTTTGCAGACAACACCAAACTGGGAGTGCCTGATACATCAGAGGGTCATGGTGCAATCCAGAGGGACCTCAACAGCCTGGAGAAATGAGTCAGCATGAACCTCATGAAGTTCAATGAGTGCTGCAAAGTCCTGAATATGGGGAGGAACAATCTCATGCACCAGTACACACTGGGTGTCACTCAGCTGGAAAGCAGTCTGTCAGAAAAGGACCTGGGGGTCCTCGTAGACACCAGGTTGAATATAAGCCAGCAATGTGCCCTTTCTGCAAAGGTGGTTAATGGTATTCTCAGCTGCAGGAGACAAAGCACTGCCAGTACACTGAGTGAAGTGACATGCAACACTGCTGAGTGCCCACCTGGAATACTGTGTCCAGTTCTGGCCCGTCCAGTACAAGAGAGACATGGACATACTGGATAGAGTGCAGCAAACGGCTATAAAGATAATGAAGAGGCTGGAGCATCTCTCCTATGTGAAAAGGCTAAAAGCTGGGGCTGTTCAGCCTCAAGAAGAGAATGCTCAGGGGGATCTCATCGATGTGTATAAATACCTGAAGGGAAAGTGCAAAGAGGACAGAGTCGGGCTTATTTCAGTGATGCCCAGTGACAAGACAAGAGCCAATGGGCACAAACTGAAACACAAGAAGGGTCTGTCTGAACATTGCAAACACCTTCTCCACTGTAAGGGTGACCAAGCACTGGCACAGGTTGCCCAAAGAAGTTGTAGAGTCTGCCTCATTAAAGATATTCAAAAATCATCTAGACACAGTCCTGGACAACCATCTCTGGGTGGCCTTGCTCAAGCAGGAAGGTTGGATCAGATGACCTCTGAAGATTCCTTCCAACTTCAACCATTCTTTGAGATGTGAAATAAAGTAGGTAGGCTAGGAAGAACTAAGTCCAATTTGGCAGAAACTATGGATAACCCTGTACTTGTCAAAAAGAGTGTAACAATTTTTTACCATAAGTCACCAACTCCACACCAGTTTTTCAACTCAGGCAATGGACAATAGAAGGACTGGCAACAGGTTCCAGGTGGCCCTCTAGCAGGGTGTTTGGACCAAATGACTGTCAGAGGTCCCTTCCAACCTCAACTATTTGATTCTTTGATTTCTGCATATTTGAAATAATTCTACTACTTATCTCCTTCAGGTTAGAATCACAGAAAAGAGAGCATGTAAACTTCCACTGCAGATGTCCATATGGAACTTGAAGTATTCCACGTACATGATGGATGTTGAATTATTTAACAAATGAAGGTGGGGAGACAGAATATAATGAATTCTCTTCTATGTTACTCTTCAATTGTTATACTTTGGGATTAATTCCCTTTTGATTAAACTGCACACTTTAGATCTTGATTACAACAGCACAGACTGGTTTGTTCTAGAACTAGACACTTTATATTTCTGAATAAGCACCTAGGTTATTCTATATTATATGGAGTATATAGACCTTTTGCATTCTGCTCTGCAAACAAAACAAACCACCCCTTCACGTACAAACCTCGATGATATTTAATGCTTCTAGATGTTGAACTCAAGCAAAGCAATCCTCCTTGAAGAAGCAAAACCAGATTATACATGGTATTCTATGTAAACAGAGCTGAAGTTCTGAAACAGTGAGTTATAATCTTACCTGAATTACCACAGCAAGAATCATGAACTGGAGCTCAGAACAAGAAGGATATTAGATTCAATATTGTATATATCCAATAACATACAGAATATGTGATTTCTCTGTAGAAAACAGTTGCAGTACTAACATGTGTCATACTGCTCTTTTGATGTATTCCTTACTTAAAATATTAGTCTATTTCACCAGTTTCTTTGGACTAAGAGAAAAACAGTTTCTCTGAATAAAGAGATAGAAGCAAGACTATAATTAAGTATAATGCTAGTGAATGTGGGCTAGAAAGCATTATTCAGCATGGGGAAGTCAGAATTCACTCACATGACAAGGAAAAACCCTAACCCTGTTACCTTATTGAACCTAACATTGCTAAGGTTTCTGTAACACAGAAAAGTCAAGCGTCAGTACTTACAAAGGATAGCCATCGATAAGTTCCATAACAACTGCATGCCTGTTGTAGTCTACAGGTTTTGGAACAGGAAAGTTTTGGTCATGCAGAGCCTTGAAAAAGACAACACATTGAAAAATTAAAATTAAATTTTAATTTAATAAATATTTTAATATTTTTAATAATTTAATAAATAGTTAAGAAAACATTACATATATTGACAAACTCCCATCTAAGATAAGCAATAAATATTACTGTAGAAGCAGCACACATTACTCAAATGCTAACTGGAAATACCGAATCACATGCTTAAGAAGGAAGACAGCATTAGCAGCCATTTGAACCTTCACTGCAAAGACAAATAAAATTTAGACACTATGTGCATTGCTATATTGTCTACAGTTTAATTATCTTACATCTGGAATAAAAACGCAACAGAATGGAAAAAGTGACAGAATCATATCTGGTCTGTTAGCCCAAGTAATCAATAGCAGGTAACTGGGAATAGGGTTTCAGGCACTAGAAAAAACCACTAAGTTGCTGCCAATAAAGTCCTGCCTGACTAGTTAATCTATACTCAGTTGCTGTAAGACAGAAGTTCCATTTTTAAATATTAATAGCCAGTATTACACCACGTGAAAGATTAACCAAAGGTAGGTCATATTTTGAAGCTCTCTTGTTTGCCTTTTCTAAAGCAAATTTAGTTATTCACTTGATCCACTCAACTTTTTTATGGGTTCATTCTCTTTTTACTCACTTTCTTATTACCAGTGAATTTTTCCAAGATAGAGTTCTAAGTTAAAGCAACATAAATACAGTTTTTGTTACTTAAATATTACACTATTACCACTTCTCAGCACACAATTAATTCTCCCCCAACTCTCTTTTCAGGGAAAGTGACCCCCACGATTATATTCCTACAAGTTCTGACCACATAACACTTTATCAATTGGACCAGCTGCACCAATACAGAGGTTCTAAATGATGGTAATAGTTCTTTCTCTCTCTGTGGAGGCCACTGGTAGAACTTACCAAGATTTTTTTAAGAGAAACAAGAAAATATATTTAATGTATATAGTACTATTGAACAGCACAAAAGGAGAAGGGAAAAGTAGCTTTTTTATAAATAACTAGTTTTCCACTATCAACTTTCAATCACTATGAAACATCTGCATTTTTTTAAAACAAGTTGAAAAGTCTGGAACTCTGAGAGCAGCAAGATATGCTTGGAAATGAAACCTTTACCCACCATATAGAACAAAGTGTGCCTTTTCAGATCAGAACACCAGTCTGTCTGGACTGAAAGATTTCCCTTAACAGCACAACTGAAAACATGGTAAATTAAAAAGTAATAAATGAATTTTTAAAAAATGACAGCTGAACAAACACAAATACAGAATTATTCTGACAAGTAACTGTAAATTTCCTTAATTTTTAAGGTGTTTTTGCAAGTTTGTGCAATAAATTTTAAAGGAAAACCAGCAGAACTGGTGAATACATAAATTATCTATCCATAAATAACAACATTAATTGGAAATTCTCTCATAACACCTCCTTCTTTTCTGCATGACTTCCATGGCAAAGCTTCATTTTGTCACTGGAAAGAGTACAAAACATATAGCATTGGAATTCTCTGAAACATATACTTTTAAGTGCACTGGGGGGGTAGGGAAACTGTAAATCCTACCAGTACTGCAAATACAAACTGATCAAAAGACAGTCTGAAAAGTACCTTCCAGTCTATTAAACCATTGCTGATACTGGGTGGGTGAATGGCCACCTACCTTCATATAGGCAAACTCCTTCATTGCTGCTAGATGGGATAAATACAGCCATGACATTTTATGCCTATGCTTGTGGTAGTCACGTTTATTTTTCAGACTGCGAAAGGAAGTTCTTCCAAGTCTATGTAATTTCAATGCAAACTGTTGCTCCTCTTCATTTGCAACAATATAAATATCTAGAAGACACATAATGGCATAGATCTAAGAAATAAATGATATCTAACAAGCTAATATCTGATGAAAAAGTGCAGTGATAAGTTTGTTACTTCACTTCTCACCAATGCTATTTCTGTAACAGCAAGTTCTACTACAGTTAGTAATAACAGCTAAATTTACATAGTGTACATTAGAGATTTGAACAAGAAGAAATTATTGTTAAAGAGATCGTGATACTCCTTTAGAAGAAATACTGGTGTGATCTGAAACACCTTTCAGAGTTGAAGATCTTAAGGTTCCTATATTCAGGTTAACATCCCCAGGCTATCTGCCCAACAAAGAACAAATATAATACACCCTTGAGAAAAATCTAGGGCAGATACTGGTGTTCTTAATCACACTCTAGAAGAGCCTTCATCTTAACATTTATTTCATTTCTACCACTTGTCCCCAGTAATCCCCTTCTCATTCTTCAATTACACAAATTACATGCTGTGTCAAATTACTATCTACATGAACGTAAGAGAAACCAAGATAGTACTCCAATAGTTTTGATCCTGTTTTCCTTTACTGACTTGTTTTTAAGTGAGATAAAAAGATTACCTTTTCACTAAAATGCTTCAAAACTGTTCACAAAGCATTAGACAAACAGCAACTGTCTGCAAAGTACCATTTTAAGCAACAACCTGAGTCAGACAAAACGGTCTAAATAGACTAACACTCTTGTGAAGAAATATTCAAATGCAGCCAGAAGCCTCACATAGCATTTCAACGAGTGACCCACAAATCTTGGTGTCTGACAGACTGACTGATGTGACTATCCAGGCGAAAACTTACCTAGTTTCTAGCAAAACATCTGCAATGTTACAGCTATGTTTGCTTAAAAAATTAAAGATGTGTTTTTTTTAATTACCTGATTCTTTGCCAACACCCATCTGGTTTCCAACAGAATTTATGATTTGTCGGGAAGACAGAGTTTTCAAAGCAAGATAATCATATCCTGCATTAGTTAACCGATAACCCTGGACAGCTAGGTAAGAATAAAATACAAAACATATCATTCCTCATTATGTATACATTACATTTAAAATAAGTTTCAATTTAGTATTGTTTCAGCTTACAGAACACAACAACCAAGTACCATGTCACCCATTGGCTAATATCAGCCCAATTCAACAGAATGGTAAAGATGTTTAAATTCCTACAAGTTTTAGGAAAATTGACAACTGGACAAAAGACAGATATATCTGCCTCTATATAGAGGCAATGGCCGTTCTTTACATAAGCTGGGAAAAATCCAAGGAGCATTTTGGAAGATAAACATATAGGAAACATAGCAAGCTCTGGGATTGTTGTGATGATCTAGAGTAACAGCTAATCTCTGAAGAACTGGGACAAAAAGGATAGGAATTTCCTGTAGACTCCTACAGTATGTTTGCAAAACCAGATGTAACTAAAAGGCTGAAGGAAATGGGGAAAGACCTGCACAACTGCATGTCACACAACAGGGAATAAAAACGACTTTAGTAGCCATTTCTGAGGGGCTATGTAATGTACAAGGCTTATGAAGTCTGCTCCAGTTTGTGTATTATAAGACTGTAACTCATTTGGGTTGATTCCTGTATAAATTTGAATATTGCCTTAACTGATGATTCCTTTATTATTCATTACTTTTGTGACTTAGCAAAAAAGGAAGTTAACCGTTCATCTCTTTCCTGCCCGTTGTCCTTATAAGCATGAGCAGCTCAGTAGACAGCTACATTTGGTGCTGCAAAAATCCATATTCCCAAGGTAGGTGCAAGAGAAGGTAAGACTAGCAAGGTAAGACTGCTCTGGATGCTCACATGTGTCAAGATGTGGTACTTCTGCAAGTACCACTGTAAGGCATTGCCTCACAGAATGAAAGAGGGAGCCCAACACATAAAGTTCAAACTTACTTTTGGTTCGTTCATAAGCTAAAAGTTTGTGTTTCACCAACTCTCTCAAGATTTTATTACAGCCACCGTGTTTAAGGCTGGCAATGGAAGTAATTAAGCTAGCCGGAACTATTTCATGGTTCTTCATGCCCATTTCCACCTAAAAGAGTAAATAAGAAAAAATTTATTAGCCTCTGTGTTCAACAATGAAATATCAGATCCTACTTGAGACTAAGACTAAAATTACTTCTCATGGATGTTTTTTTTTTTTTTTTAATGACTTAACCACCTTTTAATATGCAATCACTGCACCCTGATATCCTTTGTACAATTCAGCCTTGAGACTTCTACAGTACTGGCCAGAGAATGAATGGCTGATTAGATTTCAGCCTCAGGAGCAGACAAAGGAGCTGTTCTACATTTCTGAAATGAGACTCTTTTCTCATACTTTCACAGCCATAGCTCAGTCTGCCTTTCTACTAGTACTCTGGCCGTCAGCACAGTCACACAGGCCAACTGATGCAGTTGTGTGGTTCTTATCACACAACTAGCCAAGACTGCATGCAGCACACTGTTAAACCTTTGCTCATTCGTCGTTAGCCAGCACAAAAGCAATCACCACGTGTGTAGAAACTGGTGACGGTACCTTACTGGCGAGCCACCACCTGGGCAGCCCCAGCAACCTCCTTGCTGTTAACGGTCCCTCCGAGGCGGCCGGCTGAAGGAAAGAACGGCACGATCTGGGCCCTCCCCACCGGGAAACACCCATATCAGACCCTAGGAGAGGCAGCGAGAACAGAAGCCAGTCCCATTCCCCTACAGCCTTTCTTCCGTTGCTGTCTGCGACACAACCAATCCGGTCTCCTATCCGTGTACGGAACCTGCCCGATCCCGCTTAGCTAACCGTCCACGCGGGACTCCATGCGCAAGGCTGGGCTGGGCTAGGCTATGCAGGCCTCCTCTCCTGCCCCCACTCGCTTGTCACCCCAGCCAGGCCTCCCCACCGGCTCACCGCTGTCAGGACCCTGAAATGCTCCCTGGAGAGGTACCGAAGCATCACCACGTTCAGCTTCCCCATAACCGCTGCGGCCGGTACACGTTGGCAGCGCGAAGAGCCTGATTAGTCCAGAGAGCAGGTCTAGCTAGACCTCTCCGACCGTGCGGAAACGCGCCAGAAAGACGGCACCACTCCGACGCATGCGCAGAACACTCGACACTGTCGCAGCAAGCTCCTCCCGGGCCGAGGTTGCTGCATGTTTGGGTCCTGGCAGCTGCGTACTGTACATGCTGAACGAAGTCGGGTGGGCGGGGCGGGGGGGAACGGGTTAGAGGCGGTGGAGGGCAAGTGTGTCTCGCCAATGGGCAGTGACATGTGGCCCCTTTTGTGAATTCTTTCATTTAATTACACATGATAGTACGGCTGAAAGAAGTATAAATACTGATGGCACACCCCACCCCCCCCCCCCCCAACCTATTCACTGGGGAAACGGGGGTGGTTCCTTCCCCTACCCCTATGAGGAAGAGGCAGTACTCTGAGCTACATTTATTAACTGGGAAAGGAAATGCTTTTACTACTTTGTAGGTAACCTGCCTTATGTATCAGACTGCAGCAGTGAGAAGTTAATTGATTTTATTCTATAGCAGTAATGAAAAATTAAGACACCCTTTCTTCAGTTGCTTTGTAATGTCACTGCTTGTGATGAAAATAGTTCTGATGAACGTTTTGTCTGCTGCATTTTTCAAATTATTTCTCAAGATCTTTGAATGGTGTAAATGATATCTTTCTGTTGACTTAAACCAGTAAATCCTTGACACTTATGTGTGTTCACTGCTTGATGCACAGCATCGAGCTGGAAGGCTCGAGATGTAGATGCTATTGCTAATTGCAGTGCTCAAGTAAACTGAAGCCTGGGAAAGCAAATGTTAAGAACTTAATGGTTTGGAGTGCAATCCCATTCTGACAGATCTCAGAAGCCTTTTTAAGTCAGTTGCATTGAGGGTTTTAGCACAGGGTCAGAGCCTTGGTTGCTTGTGGCCCTGAAGTCACATAAATTGCATAAGCAGTTTGTTCCCTTTCACCTTTTTAACTAGATTTGAAGAGTTTCTGGTTTGTTTCAAGGAATTGGGGTGCTATTTCACAAGATCATCTTCTTTCGTTCTGCTGTTTCCTTTGATTTCCCTGCACACCTTTCAGCTTCTGTGTCAATGAAGTACAGATATTACAGCTTGGTTTAGAAAGAGACCCTGAAGATTTAATCTTCAGATTTTACCTTGACCAAAGTAAGAAGTAGTAATCCAAGGTCAGGTAACAAGGCTGTTGTAATAAAACTATGCACAGAGGCTGAATCCAGGTTGCCAAGGCAGCCCAGTTTTCTTTCAGTTTTTAGCTTTGCATGGCTTACTGTAGCATAGTTTACACGTAGTTTTTAAATAAATTGTGTGTGTGTGTAATCTATAATGAAGTAGATGTGTAGAATCACAAAGTAGAGTGGAATAGGGGCATACAAGTTGCCAGTGGATCTCGGTGTCACTACCAAATGCAAATGCGAAATGCAAATACTATTCTTGGTTCCTGAACTAGACACCAAAGTTCCCTGTGAAGTCAACAGAGCCTCTAGATCATTAAAATCCTCCATGCCGGGAGTCTATCCAAACTAATTTTCATTTGTTTTTCAGCTAATGCAACTCATTTTTTTTTCATAATATTTCTTACTATGAACTAAAGAGTCTCAGAAATGCAATGCAGTTCCAGGCCTTGTTGGGACTGGCATTTAGTCTTTGTGGAAGATCTAGCTATCTGTGTTTCTCCCTATTCCCATTATTGTCTCCCTCAATCCTTTACCTGTTTCATCCCACCTTCCTTGTATCTCTCCCTGATCCTGGCTTAATCCTTGATTCTTTCTTTCATATCTTCACCACACATGCTCTGAGATTCCTTATTGCTGATGCTGACTGATGAACACCTTATGCTGGTATGCTGGAAAGAAGTAATTTCTTTAGAGTTTTGGTGTAATCATGGTTGTCTCCTGAGAGAGCAACTGTCTGGTGTGTGGGCAGCCCAGTCCCTGTGGGATGAAGGATAGTCACTGTAGATGGAGTGAAAGAGTACTTAAAGAATGTTACTTTGTAAGAAACTTCTGTTGAATCTATGGAAACATTTTTTTTAATCAGTTCTTACCACTCTGCCTAAATTAGTTTGAATTTTTCCAGTCATTAAAATGACACATTTTTAGGGTTTTCATCCTTTCTACTTTTCCTTCTTTTCCTACCCCCTGACTTTTAAGCTCTTTTCAAATCATGGAGATGCCTATGGCTCGTTGAATTGCTCTTAAGAATTGTTAAAGACTAGTAAGACAGTATTTTCTGCTAACCACATTTGTGAAAATAGCTGAGTTGTCTTAGCTGAAAAATGAATGAAAATTAGTTTGAGCAGACTCTTGGCATAGAGCATTTCAATGATCTGGTGGCTTAGTTCTTCTCAGGGTTCTTTGGTGTCTAATTCAGACACCAGGCTTAAACATCTTCATTTGGTGTCATGGATATATCTGTGCATTGTATAAGATGCCAATTAATTATTTATTATTATTGAGTGGATAATTAGAAAATGTGCAGGTACATGTAAATTATGTTTTTAGATACTTTTTATATAAATATTATTTATTCTTTTTGGTAGAAGAGGGATAAGTGTCCTTCATATCAGATCCTCTACCAGATTGAAACAGAAATTGGAAATTTGAAATAACTGCATAACCAGTTTTGACGCAAAAATAATTTTGCTTCCCTTTTTACAATTTCTAGATGAACTGTTACCATGGAATTAGTATTTAAACTGCTCTGATGAGATATCAATTATTAATTTACTATTGAACAGTTTGCTATTCCAGTGTATTTACTGGGCTTTTGAAACATTCTCTTTTTTTTTTTTTTTTTTTTAGGGGTAACAGTAATTTTTAGAATCTCCTTTCTGTGAGAATTCTTGCAATTATGCATTCAGACTGCTTTCTGTACTTGGTTTAACTGATCCTGTTCTGCATTGCAGTAGACCTGAATGCACACACAGTTACATGAGGAGTTTTAATTAGAGATCTGAGAAACATCAGCTTGTTGAACCATGCAAATATAACTGTAGGCTCTCATACCCATTGGCTTTTTGTTATTTTGCTATAAAGCTTATTATATAATTTCAGTTGACTTCTTAAACCAATTTTTAAGCAACTTCTTTCAGGAAGAATAAACTACTATTAGGTCAAAGTAAAAGCCATAAATTGATTTGCTCTCAAGTGAACTGGCAATAACATTTTTTGTTAAACAAATACAACTTTACATGTAAGCAAATCCATCTTTTATCTTAAAATTCTTCAAAACTCACTAGATACTCTACAGGAATCTCTTCCTTCAGCTACAGCTTTAAGAACACTATCTCTCTCCTGTCAGGGATATTGCAGTTAATAGGTATTCTGCATACCATTGAACAGTTCACATATTTTTGTATGACTAAACTGATTAAAAAAACCCAAACAAACAAAACCCGCAAACAGCTACTGAGGTAGTCATTCATTCTATAACAGATAGCTTCTGGATTGGTCTGAAGTATGACAAATGAGTTTTGAATGTGCAAGGAAGAGATAACACTGGAATTTGAACCTTTTGAGAGTAGTTTGCTTCCCCATTTAAAATGAAAGGCCACATTAAGTTTCTCATTTGAGCAAATAAAGCTTACAGAAAGTTTAATATCTCAAGTATGCAGATTGTTCTTAAAAAATAGATCAGATTAAAAAGAAAATACAGTGGTCTTTCTACAGGAATGGTAAATTAGAAATTTTATATCAACTTCTTATGAAAATTCTGAATATAAAACTGAGTGCGGTTTTTTTTAAATAGATTTCAGAAAGTTCTTGAAATATCTGAGTCCATGTCTAAGCATTTTGTTTTATTACGGTACTTCAATTTATCACCCTATTGGAAAACCAAAATAAGAATTGCTTGTTGGAGGGAAGAAGCATTTGTCACAGCATTTGATTTTTGAACAAGATACAAACTTTGTGTTTTGGTCAGTTTGCTTCTTTACATTTTATTGTCCTTTAAATCCACTGCTTTTAAAGTAGAAGTATATAATTTTTGACCTAGTTTTTGGATCTCTGTGGGTCAAGTGTAAAGTGTCTTCTCAGGGAAATTGAGGTGCTTAGCTCTCTAAAACATAAAAATTTCATGCTCATGATTGAATGAAGCCCATGTATGAACAAAATATCTTTATAAGTTCAGTCTTTACTGCACTGAGAGAGTCTGGAAGTATATTTGGTAAATTTTGCAGTTCTGGGCATACTGTAAATGAGACTTTCTGGTGCTGCAGTATATTTTTTCTGGCTGTGCTGTGTTCCATGTTCTGGCCAGCTAATTGCATATTAATCCTTTCACTGAAAGGAAATCTACTGAATAGAGTCTTCTGATTTTAATAAAATTCTCAAAATAGTTTTGTGTAAGGTATATTTATGACAAGGAGGTGTCTGGGATAGTAGCAAGTTAGGTACTCATTGTAGAAAAAAATGCTAAAATGTATTTTTTGGAAATTAGAGGATGGGTTTTCTCTTAGTTGAGGAAGACATTCTCAGTGATTTGAAAAGTGTAAGAAATGGCATGTTTTTTGTAGACAGCTGTAACTGCTCCGTCCTCAAAGATTAAAAAATCAAGGATCAGATCTCTCCATAATGCTGGGAACATAAAGGTCAAATATTACATCTTTAAATGTATCTGCTATGCTGAAGTAGGTCACCACTACTCTCCCGATGATGAGTTTGGTCCTTACTGACAGATCTTGCCTTTGCATTACTTCTGTGCTCCAGGAAGTTTCTGAGATGTTTTTACCCCCGATGTGTCTTTTTTTTCTAGATTTGTGTAAACAGCTCCAGAGTTTCTTCAGTACTTGTTCTGTGTTCCCAAGTCTGTTTTATGTGGACATGGAGGCTGTGGATCTGGGCAAAAAGCTTTCTGCCAGTTTCAGGGAGTTGCTGGAACAAGTAATTTTCTCTTCCTGTGAGAATGGTGTCACTGCAGGGACTGAAAATAATAGTTTGTTCCCTGCAGCTCTTTTGAAACTGCTGCACGTCTGTGGAAGGTGGATCAGTGGGGAATGCAGTGAATTGAAGCCTTTTACATAGATAGAAATAAAGCCAGTGCTAAAGCTTCTTCCACTTTTGCAAAGTTGTCTTTGTCTTTGGCCATGCATTTGTGGCTCTAGATGAGTTCAGGATTGTTGACTGTACTGGGACAGCAGCTAAGCCTTTTACTCCTTTTATGTTTGAATAGAACATAATCTGTATTTCTAGCAAGCTGGAGCTTTTCAACAGATGAAACAGAGCAACTGAGAGCTCTTTCTTACTGAAGTTTCAGGACAACTTTATTTATCCTCTAACTATTGGAGTTTGAAAAGTAATTTTCCTTGGTACTAAGTAACTATCAGAGTTTATTGTGTTTTCCTGTTTACAGAGACAGGGTGCTTGACTAAGTGAGTTAATGTTATGAGGGTAATTCCAATTTAAAATATCCACTTGCTTTACCTGCTGTAAATGGTCTTCCTTCTACCCTGGTGTGTGCCTTTCCAGTTCTGTTTTGACTGTGAAGATAGTAGCCATGTGGAGCCTTGGTTGATAACTTCTGGTTCTTGGAGCAAGCTGGGAACAAGTTAGTTCTGTGAGAAGTTAAGTCTGAAATTGACTGCTAGTTCAAGTAAGACATGGCAAGCTTCTTTTGGTTGCAACTAAATATATTTACTTATATTTACTATAATTAATTTGTTGTGACACAGCTTAGATTTAATTTTTGACAGTAGCAAATTCTGCTATGTGATGTTCTTTGCTTGAATTGAGGTGGTGGTCACTGACAACTAATCTTTTTGTGGCAGCATGTGGTCAAGTGATTAATCACCTTCTTAAATGATATTCTTAGCAATAGTATTCTCTCTTACAGTGAGAACAATTTGGAAAAGTTTGCCTTGTTTGCATTTTTTTAACATAATCGGCATGCTGCCTAGTTTTTGAAGAATCTGTGCAAAGGGCTTTCCTGTCTCTGTGTCTTTTAAAAATGCTGTTACATCTGTAATAACAGTCGCAAAAGTTTGAATCGCCATGCACTGAAGTTGTGTTCTGGTTCTCACACTCCTAAAGAGGAGTTACACTTGGATAGAATTATTTTTACTAACAGTTTGCAGATTTAGTTAAAGAGCATTATGATCTAGGGACTTTTTTTAAAGCACAAGGCTTGTGGTTAAAGGATTTTTTTGAATTCTTTATTGAATATTCTTTAGCCATTTTGGCCTCCTTTATACATTGCTCCAAACAACTCTTCGCCTTGGAGGGTGATTTCTCTTACTAATTAAAACGGCTGTGTTTAGTATGCTCTAACACAAAAGAGAATTAAAACTGTATGTTAGTTTGTACTACTGGATGACTGACTTTTGATTAGGGCTTAACAGCTGCTGATGTTGGTCAGACAAGAATGTAATATATATTTATTAGGTAGGGGCCAAAAAACTTGAGTAATATGGAAGTAGAAGCTCAGGAAAGTAATTTGCCTGTAAATGTTTCCTTTAGGTGGCTTCTGATTTGTTTACAGTTACTCCACCTAATTTGGAGGGTTTTATGGTCAGTGGCAAGTTTGTACGGCCTCCAGAAAAATATACTGAGGTAGAGAAATGGGTTACATAACGAACTCAACAAAGAAAGATGCAATGTTTCCGTGCTTGCTGGTGGTTTATTGATACTAGTTGCATTTGACATTGGTAAGTAGAGGATGGTATGTTTTCCAGAATAGCGAGTTTTGTTATGACTTTGTTGTTACTAAAGGTTATAGTTGCACAGTGATCAGTTTGGTCATATTACAACCAGTAAGGACTTTTCTTTAAAATAACAACCTTGTTTTATATAAGACTATTAATTCCTCACTATTTAAAGGTTATAGTTTACAGCACAGGCTTGTTACATGTGTATTTAAGGGTAACTAGCTACTATTTGAGGGTTGTTTTTTATACCTTTTGCATTAATCTCATAGTTACAGTAAATCCCTGGATATCAGCTGCATTCTGTGGTGTAGCATCTGTATTTTACTTTTCATTTTATCTGCTCTAAGAAGGAAAGTCAAGGTTATGTATGTCTGTATATAACCATATACTCATATACTCATATTTGTATGCATGTTCTGCAAAGCTGTTTTCCTTGATGTGTCAGTGGATAAAAACAGGAAAGCAAGATAATGGTGTAGAGATAATATGTATTCATGGTTAAAATACGCCTTTTAATACCAGGTAGTCTATATAAAAATATGAATGAAATATAATATTATAAAGAATGATCTGTAGTATATACCCTTTATAAAAAAAGATACATGCCACAGCTAAAATGGAAATAATTTTTATGCAGACTTTTATGAATGTCGTGATTCTAAACCTTAAACTACTATTAGGCATACTAGTAAACATAACACATTTATACAAGTTCAGGAGCTTTCCTTTTATATAATTGTAACTTTATCTCTTTTAAAGAATCTTAAACCCAGAACCTTACATTTAGTTATCTCTATTCATTACTGTTCAGTGAAATTCCTGTTTGCAACCTAAGATGCACTGATAAAGAACTTGGAAAAATTATGTTCAGGTAGATGTGAACTGATAAATTTGCTTTTTACAGTACAGGTGATTTTGAAGTTTGTTATTAAGAATGGCATACATAACTAACAGATATTAGGTTTTAGGTAAATAAAATGTCACAATTTGGTTTACTTTGCACATAGTAACTAAACAGTTAAATCAGGAGTGTACAGCCACATGCAGATATGTATACCTGCAAAAGTAATGAGCTTGTATTTGGAGAAGTTGCCCACAAAAACGTTTAAAAATGTATTGGCTGAATTTTTGAGGTTTAAAGCACCACACTGTTTAGGTAATTTAAGGAAAAAAAACCCCAAACCAAAAACCACAAAAAGCCCTCGTAAAATCCACACAGTATGTAACAGTGGAACTTCAGTGCTCAAGATATTCCAGAACTTTATTCTCTTAGCACTTGACAGTTCTTTGACATTCTTATTTTAAACTTGAGAGAGACAGGGGGGACTTACCTAATAACCTTCAAATTGGTGCAGTTCTGATGGAAATATTCCTAAAAATGAATTTTCTCTTAATAACACTTGCAAACATTCTGCCATACAGGGAAGTGATGTGAATAAACAGGTCTCAGAATCAGGTTTGCACTATGAATTAGTAGTTGACTATCTTCCTAAATTCAGAGAAGTGGTATTCTTTACTGCTTAGCTGAAGAAGAGAGGATGTTACAGTCTGTGTCTAGATAATTTCTGCCCCCCTGCCCCCATTTAGTTAAAAGAGAAATGAAAATTTTATCCAAACAAACAGTTGTTTATAAGTCAGTTATTATTTACCTATGGAACAGATAAACTTGAGTAGAAAATGCAAGTGAACCCTAAATACACCTCTGTTCCCTCTTGCTGTGGACATTTCCAAGGAATGATAGGATAGTTAATTCTCAGCAGCATTGATTCTACAAACAAATATGCTATCAGTCCTGATAATATGCATATAAACTTGATTAAACAGAAGTGGTTTTTGAATATTGTATCTCTTGTGAATTGATCTGTGTATTTCTTTAAAATCACTTTATCTGTACACATTTAATAGGAATTGTAGGCCCATGCTCTTTTTTTTTTCTGTATAATGTCTTAAATCTGTGTGTCCGAGGTCTTAGTGGCCACAGAAGAAGTCTTATGGGAGACAGTTCTAGAACTGTTCTGTAATACCTGCCATCAAACTGAAAAAGCAGTCAAATTTAGTGTTACTCAGTTTTCAGATTTCTTTTACTCTTGTATATAGTTCTGAAGTTGAAAACTAAATTGAATTTGGATTCTTTTTCTCCTTCCTTTACATGGGAGAGTTGTGTTTTGTTGTTTGTTTGTTTGGGGCTTTTTAATACGCATATTAGAGTACATTAATTGGCCTTGCTGACATGGACATTTTCTCACCCATCTTTTCCTTTTTCCTTGATGCACAGTCACGTGCACTTTTGTTTTTCCTGTATCTGTGTAGGAGGTCAAGATTTTTTAAAAATGAGAATATGATATGGGGGTCTGAAGAATGCTTTCTCTTCCTTATATAATCCCTCTTGCTGTGTGTTATAAATGTTTTTGTAATCTTTAGTGCCAGAGGGACTTGAGGTACTTAGGCCAAAAACATAAGAGGGAAAAACATATTTCATCTCTTTGCTGAAAAGCACTGTTATAAGGCACCTAAGGAAACGGTTGCATTAAATCGGTCAGAGCAGCAGTTGCAGTCACTGGATGGAATCATTCAGACTATCTAAAGTGATTTCACTTAACCTTAGAGTCTTTTTTAGTAGGAAAATTGTATTTAAGAAATTGTGGTGCTTTCTTCCATTTCTGACAGTCCTCTGGCTGGACAGGTGGTTTTTTGAATCTTAATTTATGATCTGGATTAATTTTGTAAGAGCATTACCGCAACAAAGCATTGCAGTGTTTTTCCCCTTTTGGTCACCTGAATGCCTTCCCAGATTTTATGCAGAAGTGTTTGCCTCTGTCAAATTTTTGTTTGCTTCTGTCAAAGTTTGTTTCCCTCCCTGTCCCTTTAACCTTTGTTGTATGTGACTAATATGTTAAGTATGTTAAAGCCCTTCAAAACAACCTATAAAGTCAGTCTAAATTAAACAGTGCATGTTGTACTTATAAAAGATAGCATTTTTGTTAGCAATAAAATTGTTTTTTATGTTTCACCTGTTTTGGTCGGGGGTGTAGAAACTGAGGAAGGTCTTGAATAGCAACTTTTATATTTCTTGTAATCAACTAAATAGAAAAGGGATGTGGAGAGTAAGGCCTAGGCCTTATTTTGCTGTAACACTGCAGAAAATAATAGGTTTCCTCTAGAGGGCAATACTTCCCTTGTCTCAAGAGGACAGGAAAATATGATTTTAGAAGGGGATAAGAAATTGCTTTCAATGCTGTGTCTGTCTTTTTAGTATTGCTATTGGTTCATGGACTTGGGGAAGAAAGCTTTTTAAAAGCCAAGTACATAAAAGCCTTTGAAAGCCAAAGTTTATTGTAACTCTAGACATTATTTTAAAGTATGCGTCTATCTGGGCTAAATGATGGATTTTAGATATCTCCTTCTCACAGCTGTCAGTGAATAGTTCAAGGAAGCCTTGTAACTCAGAATATGCTGGTTGTGGTCTTTGATCACTCCTCACTTCTTTTGACCTTGAGAACAGGGTGGCTGTAGAAATCTGTGTACTTGGGTTCACTTGGGGGCTGGAGGCAGTTAGAATGCTTTTCTGCTGCTGTTGAAATCAGGAGCCCAAATTTTCTACAGTTATTTAACTGATCCACCCTAGTGATTGGTGTCCTGCTGGTATGCAGGATATTTGTGCCTACTGTGGAGTGACATTTCCCATGTGCTATTCCCTCTTAGTTCTCTTTGTGGTTAAATGTGGTCTAGAATAGATGTTGTTGTAGAGACGGACAAAAAATGACAGGATACCAATTTGGTTCAAGTTAGCATGTAAGGCGAAAAAGCCCCCCCCCCCTCTTTATTATCAGCCTTGTATAATATCTATCTGCTACCATGGCAAAAATTTATTGGTTATACAGTTGTTTTTCACAAATATGTTTGGCAGTTAGTTGCTAACATCTATGTTCTCCTTACATCCTGCTCTGCGGCTAACTTCTTTCTCAAACTTGTTTACAACATTCTTTTGTCTGTCTCTTTCACCTTCTCAAGGGTACACCGGAATCTTGTCAAGGTTGAACTCTTCTCCAATCAGGTTGTTGGCAGACCAGCTGCCTTCCCCGACAATTCCCCCTTTTTGTATTTGTGCTGAAAATACTGCGTGAACAGTCTTTTGCAGGGCCCTTTGCAAAAGACTGATAAGGCAAGGCAACATTAATAGCACAACCACAACTATCAAGATAATTAGTCCCACAGCCTCGACCAAAGATATTAACCATCTGGAAAGTCCCCAACCTTTAAACATTTTTGTTAGCCAATCTAAAGTCTCATCTTCCCTTAAATACTTAACGCCTTCTTTTAATTGTTGTATACTCTTAAAGATGGATTCTGAGTGATCTGATAAGTTCATACAACACATACCTTTAAAATCTTCACACCCATGCCCTTGTGCTAAAAGTAAAAAGTCAATGGCAGCTCTATTCTGTAAAGTAGCATGTCTAAACCTATTAACATCAGTTAACAATCCACTTAAGAGCCAATGAGGTGGCATTTGTTTGTTTGCTAAGCCAGCATCCTAAATTTGTTAGTTTTTTCAATGCAGCTGCTGCAGCAACTCCTGGTGCAAAAAGGGAGGATGTAATAATTTGCACTGGATTCCAAAAGGTTACCTGATCCTCACATTGTGGGGTAAACTGGTGTGCACTTCTCCTTAGCCATCTTCGATGCTTAGTAACATTCAATATCATTGTGTCATTATGCGTCAAAAGAGTGAGACGACCAAGGCTACATGGGCCTCCATTTAATTTGGATGGAATACCTCCCCATGCTCGATCTCCACAATTTAAAAAGACACCAGGAGGTAAAGCAAGAGGGACAGAAGAGGACCGAGAAACGTTAGGTGAGGTGTAGTTACACCAAGCAGTTGAATTATGATAAATCGCATTAGTTGCATTAACATTTTGCCCTTGTTGTGCAGTGTTGTTATATGAATAATTAAAAAACACACAAGCATCCATTATAACAGATCCTAACAACTCTAACTCTTGGGGTTCTTGTAATTTGTACAAGCTGACTATATACACCATCCCAATTGTCCATACAGGTTTCCGGAGAGTCACAAAGTGGTGGTACTCCGGTTGGATTCGGCCACATGTCTACGGGTATTCCCACCAAGCATGTCGAAAACAGGTTTTCAGGGTTGGCAGTAGAGAGGCACAAAGTTTCCTGATGTGTCATGTTCACCAGAGTTACCCAGACTTTCTGCTTGGTTTGTGGAACTACCCATCCTTCACCTAGATGTAGGTTCCAGCATAGGCTGAGCACACCAAGCAGGAACCCAGCGAGGGCCGGCATCTGTAGAGACACAAGCATAGCCCCTGCCCCAGGTTAATAATTCGCATGATCCACTCCATTGGCCAGTAACCAAATCTTTAACATGTACTTTGATGTCCTTTTGCAAATTCTGTTTTGAAAAAAGAGAGGGAAAATGATGAAAAAGATGAGGTAGAGAAGAATTATCCCCATAATGGAGAAAGTTAAGAACATAAACTGCTTTATCTAAATGTGTCTGGGCTGGTTCCCCAATCATTCCCCCTTTTTGTTTTTGAAGCTGTCACTTCAACGTGCCATGTGCATGTTCAACAATTGCTTGCCCTGTTGGGGAATGGGGAATGCCTGTAACATGAGTAACACCCCACATATCAAAAAATGTTTGAACTTTCTTTGAAACATATGTAGGGCCATTGTCTGTTTTGATTTGGCCTGGTACTCCGAGCATAGAAAAGGCTTTCTGTAAATGTCAAATTACATCTTTTCTTGTTTCTCCATTACGTGCTGTTGCTACTAAGGCATGAGAATAAGTATCAATAGAAACATGAACATATTTCTGTCAGACAAATTCATTGATATGAGTAACATCAGTCTGCCAGATTTGTAGAGCCTGTACACCTCTGGGGTTGGTACCAAAGTACACTAGAGTATGAGTTCCTTGACAATCAGGACAGGCAGCTACTATAGAGGAGCTTCAGTATGAGATAGACCAAACCGCTGTTGTAAAGCTCGAAAACCTTGATGAAAAAATTGATGCGGTAATACAGCTTGTTGTTTCATGTTAGGAACAGGACCCAGGGCCATACCTGAAACAAGAGCATCTGCTCTAACATTGCCTTCTGTATAAAACCCTGGTAAAGTAGTATGACTACAGACATGCATGACAAAATAAGATTCTTTTCATTGTTGAATACTCTTCCAGAGTTCTAAAAGCACATCAAATAATAATTGGTTGTCTAACATAGTTAGGACTACTTTATCCAATCGAGTAACCAAGTTGGCTACATATGCTGAATCGGTCACAATATTCAGGGGGAGTAAATATAGAGAGGGCAACAGCCATGGCACGCAGCTCCACTACCTGTGGGGAACCTTTTTGATGTACTACCTTGTTTTCCCAATGATTGTTTTCATACCATACTGCTGCTGCTTTACCTGTTTTTCCTGAGCCATCTTTAAAAACAGTGAGGCCTTTTACTGGTTCTGATTGGCTCAAATTTTTCTGACCAAATGGTACTTCTTGAGCAAATTTTAGCAGTGGGTGTGATGGCAGGTGATATGATATCTGTCCTTGAAAACGTGCCATGGCTGCCTGCAGCTCGTAGTTATTTGCCAGGCACCATTCAAAATACCAATTTTGCACAGGCAGAACAACTGTAGCAGGATCACGCCCTTTTAGTTCTAAACATCTCTTGCTTGCTTTTATGATTATGTCAGCAATAAGCTTAAACAGTTCAGGAACAGTTTTTTGTGGCCAGAATGACAGAAACATCCATTCTAGAATATGTAATGGTGTGGTGGTTTAGTCACTGCTGGGGTCTGAGACCACGCAACTGCTGCCCCCCCCCCATGAAGGGAGTGAAATACAAAGCCCCAGGCTGAGATAAGGAGAGGTTTAATACAACAGTGCAACAACAACAAAACAAATAACAACAATAACAATAACAGTAATAACAATGAACAGAGCAAAATATCTACCAATACAGCAGCGAGAACAGAGCAAATCCCACAGTACATGCGGTAACCAACTGTCCTGCTTGGGCGCCAGGATGTAACATCAGCATGATATATGAATAACCCAGCTAGAGCTCCCCCCCCCACTGCTGGGGAAACTTAACCCTATCCTGGCTAAACCAGGACATAATCCACCCCTTTATTCTATATCATGTGTGTCACATCCAGCTGCCATTTAGCAATTAGCATTAACAAAGAAAAATTAACAAAAGTACAGTATAATTCACGGTATGTTTTCACACACAAGCAAGTCCCCTTGTGGCACGCATCGGACCTCTCCATCCTTCTGCATCACCCACCAGGTGCACCCAGGTCCTTGAGCAAAAACAATCCCGTGGATGGGTTTGCCTTTGCCCGGCGCAGGACTAACCCAGACCATATTTCCCAGCACATCCCTCATGCGCACCACAGGGACTTTATACCTTCATTTCTTGAGTGCCTAATTTCTATATCCTATTTTAATTTCCTAGCTCCTCATCTCAGTAAGAAACAACACGAGTCTTGCCTTTAGGATTTTTAATCAAAGCTGCAACTTTCCTGATTGCAACAGTGGATTTTCAAGCTCCAAAGCAATTGTGTAAATTAAAATCTCATGTTTCTGTGGGCTACAAATGAAGCTGTTTGAAATGTTCTTAACAAGAGCCTGCTTCCACTGTCAGAAAGGGAAAGGAAGTTTCAGGAGCTCTGAGCTCCCTTTGCCCCACACAGTGATCTGTGACTGATAGACCACAGCAGGCTGCGGGTGCAGACTTGTGAACAGACTGAGGTCTCCCTCCCTTCTGGAGTAGAACCTCATCCAAAGCACCTTGAAGCCCTTAAGAAATTTCCAACAGGCTTTCTTCAGTTCCATCTACCACTGGCCTGAGGAACAGAGAAACTGGTGACACATGCACCAGTCAGCTCCCGGCTGCTGCCTGGAGGCAAAGGGCTGGTCATTTTAAGATGTACCCACCCAGTGCACAACACAGCCCCTAGTCTCCCAAAACATCAGAGGCACATCAACTCCCCCAAAACACTGTATAGCAAATTCAGGGGTGAAAATGTAATGAGCTAGAGAAAGAACATCAGGTTGGATCCACAGCTTTTCTAACAACCCAACCAAGACTCTCCCAGCCACAAGGCCAAGTTTGGAAGTTTTCCCCCTCTCTGTTCACCCTTCTGCCCAGCTACTACATTCTGCCTCTGCATTTGTGAGATCAGATTTCCAGACACGTGTTGTATATTGATCTGTCACTGTTATTTCTACAGGGGAGGACAGTCCCTGCACTGGGTGCTCTATATAAAGAGAAACCCACTAGCAGGTGCAAAGAGACAGTAGGCAGCCTCACTAGGGGGAAACCCAAACTGGGGGACTGTGCTGTGTGTGCAGCTTGTCAAGTGGGCTCCCAGCACTCGGATAAGTATGGAGCTATTGGCGGCTGAGAGCTGGGAGGTGTGGGGAGGATGCGCACTGAGCCGGAGCAGGGCCAGGAGGCTGCTTGGGGCTGCTCCCGTGGGGCGAGGTTCAGGCCAGGTGTCCGGGGCGAGGGACCAGGGGCTGGGGTCGAGCTGGTGTGGGCGCAGTGGGCCAGCACCCGGCTGGGATGGGAGTGGAGTGGCAGGCGAAGGATCATCCCTGCACTACCAGGGGGGCTGACCGTGCTCCCTGCTTTCTTCCCTCCTCCTCTCTATTAGTCTTCTATAGGTGGCAGAAAGATCACGCTACCATTAAAAGCACATGTCCTCCCTTTGTGTCCGTGCTGGAGAGAGAGGGGCAAGTGGCACGCACTCCGGGGCAGACCGCTCTCTGATGCCACTCCTCCCTCGATGCCGGCCACTGCCTGTGCTGCCGCTATGAGTGTTGACATGCCCGGCAGGGGCGGCTTCCAGCCTGCCCTGCATGGGCGCTTACCCACCGAGCACCCAGTCAGCTCCCGGCTGCTGCCCACCCACTCTCCCTGTCGCCTCGGGAGCTGCCCTCCGGTGGATGGGGATGCTCAGGGTGAGTCGTTTGTCGTGTGCCTTTGTTCGACCTGGGGTTGCGGTGAAGGGTGCGTTTTGGATACCACATTTGCGTGTTCGTTGTGTTGAGTTTCTTCCACCTGCCTTTAAGCAGTCTCAGCCGGTGCTCAGAGATGCTGAGATCTCAGGGTTCGGAGACTGAAGAGGGAGGGGAAGTATTGCCAAGCTGTCCAGCGCACATCTGGATTCACTTGTGAGTTTGCAAACTGCAGGTTGCATCCTATAAAGCAAACAGCTGTCAGTACAGAGTGCTTTCTGTGAATGTTTTCCCTTTTTGCCTGAAATGTGTTCCCTTGTTGAAGTTGAGGCAGGTGAGATGGTGCCCCCACTAGGTGCTGCTGAAAAGGCAGCCCAGGTAGGGTTAGTGCTGGTAGCATGCACTTTCCGCAGGTATCTCCCAAAGGTGGGCAGCATGGTGTGGCCCTCTGGGCCTGTGTTGGGTAGAACTCGTAGGTCCCAGGCCCAGCACTGGGGTGCAAAGCCAGGGTGCGTGCAGAGATCGTAAGTATGACACGTTAATGACTACCTTTGCTCAGCTGAAAAGAAGCAAGAAACAAAAAGTTTCAAGTTTTTGCAGTTTTTGGCTGATGAGATTAATGTTGTTGGGCAGGAAGGTGGTGCAAATTTCCCTAGAGAAATGGTCAAGAAACATACTACCTCCAGCTCTGGCAGGCAGGCCACAAATCTGCCTTGCACTGGCTGGCATGCCCACAGCAGTGCTCTCCACCACATGGACACAGAGCCAACTCTGTGAGGACTCTGTTCTTGACCCCACAGCAGGGTCACTCACCATGTCCATGTTGTCATGTGTTTGATATACATGTCCTAATCTGCAAAGAATCCCGTACCATCCCGTGGGTGAGCACGGTGCAGCCTTGAGCAGAGTGAGCCTCGCAACACGCTAGAGTCAAACACGATGTAAGTATGCGGTGTGGAATGAGGGAGCTACCAAGGGCGTACTGCTTGGACTTCTGCCCTCCCCGTGGGCGGGCACAGACCACAGTGTGCTCCGCAGTGCCCAGGGCGGCCCGGGAGGAGCCGCACGTGGTGCTGCCTTCTGGAATTGGAGATGCTGCCCACGGAGGGGAGCGGCTCAGGCATCACACCTGCCTTCTGGAAAATAAACCACAGCTAGTTTAAAATCCAGTAATGCTTCTTGCATTGACACATCCGTTTAATTTCGCTACTTTTCCCGGTTCTGCCGCGGATATGCTTGGAGCCCTGGCCGGGACAAGCGGGCGGTGCGGACCCTTTGGCTCCTATGAAAATGCCGCGGATTGTGCCCGGATGGGTCCGCCTACGGGAGGTTTCACCTGGCTGAGATCTCTGCGCCGCTCCGGCTGCGATGCTATCCGCCCTGCCGCGGCTGCGCCCTGGCGGCGGCGCGTGGCACTGCGGGCCCTCTCGCCGCATGTGTGCTGACGCAGCCAATCACTGCCGCGGGGAGCGCTGGTCGCGATTGGCCGCTCGCGGCCGATTGACGTGACAACGTGACCGGCGGCAGGCAGGCGGGGCCGCCGTCTGGCGGAACTACGGAACGGTCGTTTGCGCAGAGGCCTGCGGGCAGGAGGCAAGGCAAGAGGAGGCAAGGGAGCTGGGGACACCCCTCCCGCTCGAATCAGCCCCGGCCTGGGGGGCGGGGCTGCGCCAACGGCACGTTGTGGAACTGGACAGCCAATGGGAGGTGGCGGGCCGGGCGTGGTGTGCTCGGTGGCGCGGAGTCTGCGGGTACCGTGGGGTCTGTAGGCTGCTGCCATCTGCCCTCGTTCTCTTTCGCCCACTCACCAGCTCCTTCCTTTTGTGCTCGTTTCCTCCTTGTCGCCATGCCGCGCGCCCTGCGTCGGCCGTGCTGTGGCCCAGCGGCGTCCGCTTGTTGCCGCGTCGCTGAAGAAAAAGGAGGAGGAGGAAACAGCAGCGAGGAGGAGGTTGCCCGCCCGCCGCTTCATGCCGCCGCCCCGTCCCGCCGTCAGCCCGGGGATCTGCATGGATGGGCATGGGGAGAGCTGCGCCTTCCAGCGCTGCCGAGGCTGAGCCGCCGCGCAGCCCGACGCTCGCCACCCTTGGCCTCCTCGCCGCCCTGGGGCTGCTGCTGGGCTCAGGTACCAGGGCGGGGTGGGGGCCGCAGCGCGTGCGGCCGGGGGGCTCGTCGGGGACCGCCGCCGCGGGGCGGTGCAGCCGCAGCCCCGGCCTGGCCCCGTCGGGACTGGAACGGAGGGCGGGTGTTACGCGGTTGGCTGGCGCGGACGCGGGCTGGTGCGGCCCTGTGGACAGTGTTTGCCTGGGCGCGCCCTAGTGCCGGCGTGGGCAGCGTGCGGGTAGCGGCCCTGCGGCAGAGCGCCACGTCGCGCGTTCCTGTGCGGAGCGGGACGGGAGCCTGCGGGTGAAAGACTGATGCAGCGCTGGAAGTGATGGGAGTGAAGCCGGGCAGCGCCGGTCAGTGCGGCGGCCTGACTGAAGGCACGGGGAACTACTGTTCTGGCTTCAGGTAGAGCCAGCATTTGCTTGGAGGATTGGAAACTGGGGAGAAGGCGGAAGGTACCCCGGACACTGCAGATGCCTGCTAAAGTGGTGTGCGTTTTCAACTCGGAAGTCGTCTGAGCAGTTGTAGTTCTGTAAAAATGTTTTTCTCTCGCTTGCATGCTTTTATATATTTATAGTTTTAGTGAACTGAATTGTAGGGAGAGGTCATCCGAATTTAGTAAAATCGCAGTTCATTCACCCCTCTCTGTACCAAGAATCTACTGAAAGCAGGAAGCAGACTTCCTAAAGTTGCAGGGAGCATGGAGGCCTAGATTTATTAGACTTCCATAATTTGCTCAGCTAATTTATATGTGATTAAAATATCACAAATCATAACTGAAGGGAAATATAAGAAAAATTTTGGTGCTTTGAAAGTCAGCTTCTGAACCATATTGCCTGTGCCATTTTTCTTGGTGTAGATATTTTCTGTTTGTGTGACTGAAAACACAAAATTCGATTTTTTTTTTTTTTTTTCCTGTTCATTGTAAACTCCATATCACTTGCACAAAGATCAGATAAGAAATTTACTGCTTATAAAATTCATGGTCACACTTGCAGGTTAGAGACTTCCTCCTACTACTCTATTGTTTGTGTATTTTGACAGGAGATTGTGTTAGCTACCCCATCACTGGCAAAACATATTGTCCTTGAATTCATGGTTTGATATTCAGAGTAAGTCATGTGTGTACTGACGCACAGGAGCATCAGCTAAGGGGCAAGCAAAGAAATTGCTAATATCTTCATATCACTGTGTGAATTGGAGAAAGCAACGGTGTTTAAAAATGAAAAGTGCTACATTACTATTCAGGACATTTTCCACTCCTCATGCCTCAGGGGTTTAGGAACATTTAAATTAATTAATTTAATTAATTTAATTAATCATTTAATTTAATTTAATTAATCAGACTGGACACATACCTGTTTTACTTTGAGGACACACGAAACAAGTGGGAAAAGTTGTAAAGAGGGGTTTGAGGTCAGGAAAAAGAGTATCTGTTAGGTATATTGTATTTTCCCTTTTTTTCAAACTTCCATATATCTTTGCAAACATTTTTGTGGTGTTCAAAATCTGCTTTATGACAGCTTGAAATCACAGATTAATGTATTCACAGCTGAATATTATAGGTCGTAAAAGGAACAAAAAGCACAACATGTTTTTAGTAGATAGTTTTGGGTGCTTGTACAGCTATCGCATGAAGTCCTGCACATATTCTTTATGGAGGTCCATTTTCTGTTATGGCTGTTTTCAGCTCTTTGGATGGGAGGGAACATAATCTCTCTTTTCACTTGGGTCATCCTAGTTTTAACCCCCTGAGGAATGTGTGTCTCTCTTTCCTTGAGTGCAGTGTGCAGTCTTGTTCACTTCATTTCTGCTCCTCACGAGTTAATGTGTTAAAGTTACTTGCAGAAGACTGTTTTTAACTGCCGTGAGAATTTGGAAGGATTTCAGATCATGACAGTGAGAGCTGTGGAGAGCTGTAAAACTCCAGTTTGCTTTCTGGGATGGTAGTTATGCTTTCTTTGTGGAAATCAGGTGACTAGATAAGGTCTAACTGGTTTGTCCATATTAGCTGAACTGTGTACCTGTTGCGTATGTCTGATAAGTACTTCAGGTTTTTGTAGGGAGAGGGTTTCTTTGCCCCTGTCTTGTTACTGAATTAAACTGTAAGAGGTACTGCTCTTGCAGTGTATGGATTCCATAGCTGTCAACTTGCACTTCAGACAGCTGTGGCTTTTCTCACTCATTAGTCCCAGAAAGTAAGCAGTGAAGCTTTAGCTATGACAGTGCCAAGGAAATAAAGCAAACTGAATTTATGGCCTGCCCACTTCCGTACCCTGTTTCCCCTTGTCCCGATCCAATATCGGGGAGGGTTCTTAAACGATCCCAAGAGCGACATTAAGACACAAACAAGGTCAGATGCTGTATAACCTTGTGAACTTTATTTGCCATCACAATTAATAATAGCGATAGGACAGAGACGAAAAGAAAGGGAAAGTCAGAATCCCTAAACAAGAAAACGGTAGAGATGCAGCTAATTACCGCCACCACCAGGGATCCAGTGATGTTCTGTTGGCTCGGGCTCGGTGCAGGTGATGGTGCTCCAAGCTCCGCTGAGGTCCCAGCTCCAAGTAACAAGCGTCAAAGAAGGTGCCCCTTGAGGGAGGAGTACACAGTCCTTTTATTGTCTCAGTCCCCACGATTTCTCTGAAGAGTCCACCCATTTCCATGGAGCTCATTGTAATATGTGCCGCCCTGTGGTCCTCCATGCGCACATGCCCAGGTGTTCATGGTGGTTGTGCTGGTGGGGGTGGGTTGACCTGCGGTGCCTTCAGCCTTTGCATGTCTTCCTCACCTTGACTTCCTCTTCACCCAGCTCGCGCGCAGGTACAGCTTGGCAGGCACTGCCAAGGCTGTCATTGTTCTAGCTTTGAGCGGATGTCATGGTTTCGTCTGGGACTCTGCGTCTCCTCCAAAGCGTACTCCTTCAGAGCCACAGGATGCTGAGGCCAGGAAGTGGTAGTTGCAAAGCAGCAGGGTTGAGACACACAAAGTCTAACACAGTCCCTTACACCCCTCACCCTGCTTTCTAGAATAGAAACATTGATTTCTGCTTCATTCAGCCTGTTTTTGTCTAAACATATTACAGAATCACAGAATCATTCAGGTTGGAAAAGACCCTTGGGATCATCGAGTCCAACCATCAGCCCTACTCTACAAGTTCTCCCCTACACCATATCCCCCAACATCTCATCTAAACGACCCTTAAACACATCCAGGGATGGTGACTCCACCACCTCCCTGGGCAGCCTATTCCACTGTCTGACCACTCTTTCTGTGAAAATTTTTTTCCTAATGTCCAGTCTAAACTTCCCCTGTTGGGAGTTTAAAGCCATTCCCTCTTATTCTTTCACTAATTACCTGTGAGAAGAGACCAGCACCAACCTCTCTACAATGTCCTTTCAGGTAGTTGTAGAGAGTGATGAGGTCTCCCCTTGGCCTTCTCTTCCTCAAACTAAACAGTCCCAGCTCCTTTAATTGCTCCTCATAGGATTTGTTCTCCAGGCCCTTCACCAGCTTCATTTACCACATCCTTCTGAGAGGCAGGATTCTGTTTAAATGTTCAGTAACTTGTGTAAAGCACTGAAAGACTAAATGGAGGCTTAATCGTTAACTTAAGCACAGAATTGCATCATCATTTGCATATCTGGAAAGAAATGCTGGCCTCATACTTAGCAGGAGTTAGTGCTCTTAATTTCCATCTAGACAATATCAAGTAATGGATTAAGTCATGCACAGGTCATCTCAGCCTTTGAGATGGTCTGTATTGCTATCTTTCTGCCTCCCAACCCCTCTTGCTATATTATCTAGCGTTTCCTTAATGGATGAGCACTGTAAGTTGTCTTCAAGTTTTCTACAGTACCTGTGGATTTGGAATGTGGTATTGTAATTTTAAGAGGTTTGATTGATTTCTGTCTGCCATCTGTTTTGTGCTTAGGTGACTGCCAGCTACAAATGCCCTGTTGAATCCAGAGTGCACCACCGATTTTGTATTCTTAACTTCACATCTAAACTTGGCTCTTTGAGGGCTTTGATTTGGAGTTCTGCATGGCCCTGCGAGCATACTCTGCCTGTACCTATCACAATTCCAAAATATGCCATGGAAACCTAGTCTACCATTCTTCAGTGCTTGGAATCAGTGACTTCATGAGCCAGAGAAACTGTTCCAAAGATGGACCCACATCCTCTACCAACTCTGAAGTGACCCATGATCCCTGCAATTACAGTGGCCACACAGAAGCCAGAGAACATCAGGGAGGGGAGAATACTCCTATTTTGTGCGTTGTTTGGTGATCCTCATCTGAGGACTTTTAAGGATCACTTCCAGACTTGCAAAGTGGAAGGTGCTTGGCCTCTTATAGACAATAACTACTTATCAGTGCAAGTGACCAATGTGCCTGTGGTCCCAGGATCCAGCGCTACTGCTACAAATAAGGTATAGATTGTTCTTAAGCACTGTGCATGCATACAGAAGTAAAAGGTCAAGACAGTAGAGTAAGTCACTTAGCTCTTAACAGTTAAGAAGTATAGTAGCTTGAGAGTCTTCTATGCAAGGTAAAACCGTTAGCCTCTTCTGAGAATCAAACAAAACTTAAACCAGGTCCTTTTCTTCCTTCTGCTGTTACTAGTGTTGGTTTTGTAGGACAAGGTATGGCAGTTTGTCAGGCATTAAACTGTTTTCTTGTCTATGACATTTGTGAGGCTGCTGGACAACTGTTACAGACATTTCAGTGCCTCTAAAGCCTGTCTTTGGGTGGTGGAGAGAAAAGGAGAGATGCATATATACTCAGCAGCATCTGTCTGAATGTCTTTAAAGCCTCTGGGGGTCTCTAGGGGGCAGCAGAACAGAGAATAAATTAATGAGCATAAGTGGCAGGTTTTTCCCAGACATCGTGATGGGAGTTAAATGATAATGTTGTGCATTTAAACAGGCTTTACTTTTCTGTTTGTTGCTATATAAGCTTTATAATCCCACTGTGGGGGGGGGAGAACCATTCTTCTTGGGTTGTCTACCTGAGAAAAGGAGGTGGAATGTTTTAGCTACTGTTCCTGTTGATTAAGGATGCTTAACTGTGGTCAAGTTCTGGGTAGTCTTGAAATTAATAGTAGATTGATTTCTAGAGTGATTTATGAACAGTGAACTTCTTGCTTAACCACATTCAAGAAACACTTGCTTTCCTGAGTGATCTTGGCTTTCCTTTTGGAAATCATCTAATGCTGAACTGTCTTGTTTTCAGGTTGACTTCCTCTTTATTTCTCTGTTGTGCCTGGCATCCACATGCTTTCCCTTCACATTTTCTCCTCTGATATGAAATAGGAACATGTCATGATAAACGTCTTGTGGTGCTTCTGTACCACAGCAGCAGGCTGGAGAGGAATTACTGTATTTTGTTTTGTAACACTCCCAGCAGTACTTGCTTCTAAGAAGTTGGCCCCAGCAGTATTACTGAAGCAGTCCCTAAATCTTCTCCAGACAGTTTGCCCTCCTCATCCCCAATATGCATGGAAGAAGCAAAGTGTCTTTTGCACATACACCTCTTGCTCGTGTCCTTGAGCTATGTTGACGTTAGCAAAGTGTACCACAAAAGCATGGGTGTATGGAGAGAAATGTGAAGAAATCCTGCTTTGGATGATGCTTAGTGCTGTCTGATGGACTGAGCAGTCTTCAGCATTTCTAATGCACCTTTCAATTTTGTTTCATCCCAAAAGACCTGCTATGCATATATATATATATATATATACACACCAAGTGATGTGATTTGAAATGAGGTTATTGCATCAAAATTTTACAATGAGTCTTTATGGTTTTCTGTTGTTAAATCTCTCCACTTCCACCTTTTGGCTTAGGCCATTTTTCAGTAGGTGAGAATGACGTTTGGTTTCTGAGATACTCACATGCGTCACACCTGTTGCAGGCCTCTGAAAAGGGAAGCTGTGACATTTTCAGTTAGTGCTTGGAAGGTTATTTAGTGCATTCAGGTTTAAATTTTCCTATATGTATGTATGAACACTAAAAGCTTTTGAGTGGCGTTGCAAGACCCCCGTGGAAATGTCATGTATGCTATGCAGTTATCTACCTATGAACTTTTAATAGCTGCCTTTCATGGATCACTTGTTCAGTCCTTTGCAGGCTTCCCAGGAATATTTGACAGACCACTGGTCTAGTATCATAAAACCTCCTGCTGAACATCTTCTACTTTTTCCTCAGTGCTTGATGAAATCAGTAGTAACTCATCAGGTTTGTGTTTTTGTTTATATATCCTTCTCTGTCTTTTCCCATAGACTGAAATGGTGTGTAAGGAGAGCATCGGAATGTTTTCTCATGATGCTAGGCATGAGGCAGGGCATGCAGTCCTATGCTGAAGGTAAAGCTGAGAAACATGAATAGCAAGTGTTTTTTCGGCTGAATCAGAGTCCCGTCTCATCAGTCTGCCTGACCGAACTCTGCTTTATGCAGACTTAGACATGTCACTAGATAGACGCACTGTTGGATCTTGTCTGCTTCCCTGCTGCTCTCTGTTAGGAAAAGGAATGCTCAGTAGCAAAATCTAATGTCATAGAAAACATTGTAGAGACAGTCTTTCAATGCGCATATTCCACTGGTTGGGTATTCAGTTGATAAATACTTGCATAACGTACTTGTAATCAGTGTTCCCTGCCTCTCTAGCTTTCCTATTTATGTACCTGAATGCTGACTGTAACCTTTCCAATACATGTATTATGACCATCTGTGCTTGGAGTAGTAATTGGGGAGGACGGGATGGGTCTGTGAATTTTTGTAGCACCTTGGGTCTTCATTAGGGTTGGGGTAGGTTCTGCATGATTTTGTGGTGATAAAAGCCCTTGCCGAAAAGTACAACCCAGTCATGACAAACATCTGGGGAGGAAAATTGACTTGGGAACTATTACAGTAAAATTATGAGTAAAATTAGGCAAGATCAAAATATGTTCCTAGAATGACAGGAACCTTCTGTCCTATGTTAAAAAAAACCCAAACCAACCACCAAACCAAAAGAACAACCAACAACCTTAAGATTTTTACAGTCACTGCCTGTTCAGTAAATAGTGTCAGCTTCTTGCATGTGGTACCTCATATCTGTTTTTTAACATCTGGATGAAGTCTGATTCTTAGGCAGGTTTCATCTGAACTCTTTCCTCAGGAATTTTGCCTGTAGTAGAGGTAGAAGACTTGAATGCCTGAAATTGCATTTCTAGGTACAGGAGTTGGATTTATGTCTTGTGGTGGAAGGGCTAGACTGGGTTAAAGATTTTATGAGCAAATTCCTACACTGGTATAGCCCTTGGGTTATTATCCATTATTGCTTTATCATGTAGGCATCAATGAAGTTGCACTAAGAAGTCCAAGGGCGATCAAAAGAGGGCCTTGGGGTGACCAGTTAAGAGATCAGGAGCACAAGTAGTTTTTTATTCTATCCTTTCAATTGCAGGGAATTATGTTGGAAGAAACAGAAATACCCAGATGATCAATATCTGGCTCCATGACTAGTGTCACCTGCAGAATTGTAGTTTTTTTGATCATGGATCAGTCTGCATGACACCAGGCCTGCTGGTGAAATATGAGGCACACCTTTCTCAAAGAGGGGAAAGGATCTTTGTGTTAGCAGTGCTCATTGAAAGAGCTTTAAACTAGATTTGAGTGGGGGAAAGGGTTAAAATCAGGCCCATTAGTGATAAGACTGGGGCAGCATGCCAGTGTTTGAGGGACAGTGTGCTAGGGAGGCCCTTCAGTCTGCTCCACACTGTGCTGAGTACACTGGAGCATGTTTGAAATGTTTCTATACTAATGCACACAGCACCTTAGCCATCTCAGTGGGGATAGGGGATGGAGATCCACATGGCAGCGAAGACATAAGGGGTTTTGATGTGTTAGAAACCGTGGAATCACCTGAGAGCAGCCACATAAGAATTAGGGCTTCTCCCCAATAAAAGGAGGAAGGATCAATAGCCCAACTGAAGTGCATCTACGCCAATGCAGGCAGCATAGACACAAACAGGAGTTGGAAGCCATTGTGCAGCTGGAGGACTATGATACAATTGTAATCATGGAACCATGGTGAGATGACTTGCACAATCAGAGTGCTACCGTGCATGGCAGCAAATTCTTCAGAAGAGTTAGGCAAGGAGGGAGAGGTGATGGGGTAGCCCTGTATGTTACGGAGTGTTTTGACTGTCTAGAGCTTGATGATGGTGATGAAAGGGTTGAGTGTTTGTGGGTAAGGATCAGGGGAAGGGCCAGCAAGGCAGATATCATGGTGGGAGTCTGTTATAGACCACCCAACCAGGATGAAGAGACAAGATGAAATATTCTGTAAGCATCTGGGAGAAGTCCTATGATTGCTAGCCCTTGTTCTCATGGAGGACTTCAACTTACCTGATGTTTGCTGGAAACACAATACAGTGGAGAGGCAGCATTCCAGGAGGTTCTGGAGTGTGTGGAAGATACTTCCTAACACAGTTGGTGAGTGAGCTAACTAGGGAAAGTCACCCCCTGGAACCTGTTTTTTGCAAACAGAGAAGGGCTTGTGGGTGATGTGATGTCGATCATGATACAGAGTTTTCGATTCTCAGAGAAGTAAGGAGGGGGGTCAGCAGAACTGCTATCTTGGACTTCCCTTGGGAGGCAGTCCTGAAGGGCAAAGGAGTCCAGGAAGGCTGAACATTTTTCGAGATGGAAATCTTAAAGGCACATGAGCAGGCTGTCCTTACATGCTGAAAGATGAGTTGGTGGGAAGACGATCTTCCTGGCTGAACAGAGAACTTTGGCTGGAACTCAGGAAGAAAAAGAGAGTTTATGACCTTTGGAAGAAGGAGCACACAACTCAAGAGGACTACACAGATGTTGTGAGGTTATCCAGGGAGAAAATAAGAAGGCCGGAAGCCCGACTAGTTAATTTTGCTACTGCTGTAAAAGGCAATAAAAATGTTTCTATAAATACATTCACAACAAAAGGAGGGCTGAGGAGAATCTCTATCCATTATTGAATGTGGGGGAAACATAGGGACAAAGGATGAGGAAGAGGCTGAGGTACTTAATGCCTTCTCTGCCTCAGTCTTTAATAGTAAGACCAATTGTTCTCTGGGTACCCAGCCCCTGAGCTGGAAGACAGACATAGGAAGCAGAATGAAGCCTCCATAATCCAAGGGGAAATGGTTAGTGACCTGCTACACCACTTAGACACACACAAGTCTATGGGTTCAGATGGGATCCACCCAAGGGTATTAAGGTAGCTGGTGTAAGTGCTCACCAAGCAACTTTCAGTCATTTATCAACAGTCCCGGCTAACCAGGGAGGTCCCAGTTAACTCAAGGTTAGCAAATGTGACACCCATCTACAAGAAGGGATGAAAGGAGGATCTGGGGAACTACAGGCCTGTCAGACTGACCTCAGTGCAGGGAAGTTTACGGAACAGATCATCTTGAGTGCCGTCTGTAGTGGTTTGAGTCCAGAGAGCAACTGAGCAGCTGCTTATCACTCGTTCCCCCTCAGGGATGAGGAGAAAATAAAACAAAATGCTCTGGAATGGAGACAGGACAGGGAAGGATGATTCACTCATTGTGGTCATGGGCAAAAGACAGACTAGTTAGGGGAAGAAAAAGGACATCAATTTAATTTAAACACCACCACCACCACCACTTAACAATCAGAGTAGGACAGTGAGAAGTGTAAGGACATCTTAAAAACACCTTCCCCCACCCCTCCCTTCTTCCTGGGTTCAGCTTTGCTCCCAGCTTCTCTGCCTCCTTTCCCTGCAGTGGCACAGGGGATGGGGTTTGTGGTCAGTTTGTCACCTATTGTCTCTGCTGCTCCTTCCTCCTCAGGGGGAGGAGTCCTCTCTTCTCCTGCTCCAGTGTGGGACCCCTCTTATGGGAGACAGTCCTCCATGAAATTTCTCTGACATTAGTCCTTCCCATGGGCTGCAGCTCTTCCCAAACTGCTCCAGTGTGGGTCCTTCCTGTGGGTTGCAGTCATCCCAGCGATGAACTGCTACAGTGGGGGCTTCCCTCAGAGTCCCGGTCTTCTTCAGGCACAGCCACCTGCTCTGGCGTCTTCCACAGGCTACAGGTGGGCATCTGCCCCACTTTGGACCTGCATGGGCTACAGGGGGACAGCCTGCCCTGTCACCACAGCTGCAGGAGGGGACTCTACTCTGGCGCACTTCCCCCCTCCTCCCCCCACCTCCTTTCTTCAGCTGACCTTGGTGTTTGCATAGTATCTCCCTCACCACACCTTACAACCCCTCCTCCTCTCAAGTTCCCCTTCTTAAATATGTTATAACAGCAGCACAGCCACCATTGCTGATTGGCATGGTCTTGGCCAGAGGCAGGTCTGACTTGGAGCCAGGGGAGTTTCAAGAAGCTTCTTACAGGGGCCACATCTGTAGCCCCCTCCCTGCACACACTAACCCAGCACACAATCACATGGCACATACATGACAACTAGGTGATCAGGCTCAGTCAGCACTGGTTTATGAAAGGCAGTCCTGCTTGACTAACCTGATCTCCTTCTGTGACAAGGTGACCAGCTTAGTGGATGAGGGAAGGGATGTGGATGTTGTCTGCCTGGACTTTAGTAAAGCCTTTGACGCCATTTCCCACAGCATTCTCCTGGAGAAACTGGCTGCTCATGGCTTGGATGAGTGTACTGTTTGCTGGGTAAAAAACTGGCTGAATGGCCAGGCAGAAAGAGTTGTGAATGAAGTTAATTCTTGTTGGTGGCCAGTCACAGGTGGTGTTCCCCAGGGCTCAGCATTAAGGCCAGTTCTGTTTGTCTTTATGAATGATCTGGATGGGGGGAATCAAGCTCACCTTCAGTTTGAAGATGACACTGAGTTGGGTGGGAGTGTTGATCAGCTTGAGGGTAGAAAGGCTCTCCAGAGGGATCTGGACAGGCTGGGTTGATGGGCTGAGGCCAATTGTATGAGATTCAACAAGGGTAAGTGCCAAGTCCTTCACTTGGGTCCTAACAACCCCATGCAATGATTGGGAAAGGGTGGTGGGAAAGCTGCCTGGCGGAAAAGGACCTGGAGGTGTTGGTTGACAGCCACCTGAATACGAGCCTGCAGTTTGTCCAGGTGGCCAAGAAGGCCGACATTATCCTGGCTTGTATCAGAAATAGCATGGCTAGCAGGACTAGGGAAGTGATCATCTGTTTGTAGTTGACACTTTTGCAACTGCACCTTTAATACTGTGTTCAGCTTTGGGCCCCTCGCTAGAAGACAGACATTGAGGTGCAGGAGCATTTCCAAAGAAGAGCAGCTGAGGGAACTGGGGTTGTTTAGCCTGCAGAAAAGGAGTCTGAGGGGAAACCTTATGGCTATCTACAGCTACCTAGAAGGAGGTTGTAACAAGGTGGCTGTCAGTCTCTTCCAGAGTAGGAAGTGATAGGACGAGAGGAAACTGCCTAAAGTTGTGCCTGGGGAGGTTTAGTTTGGATATTATGGAAAATATCTTCACAAAGGGTTATCAAGCATTGGAACAGGCTGCCCAGGGAAGTGTTTGAGTCACCATCCCCGAAGGTGTTTAAAAGATGTGTAGAGATGTAGAGCTTAGGGACATGGTTTAGTGGTGTACTTAGTAGTGTTAGCTTAACGGTTGGGCTTGATAATTTTAAGGGTCTTTTCCAACCTAAATGATTCTATAGTCTATGAAATCCATAATAAAACACCAACATATAGTCAGACCTACAGCACTGTAATTGCATTATGACATTAGTGAAGACTAGTATGAGAACTCAGAGTTGAGAGTGTTGCTTTTGTTTAAGGCACACAAACCAAGCAGCTCCTACAGATATATGAAGCTTCTACAGATACATAAAGGTCTTCTAGAAACTTTACTTTGGCAGCTCAGTAACACCGTCCTTGAAAGACTTTGCATGTGCAGTGGGATTTAAGTGATGATTAAGAATCGTCAAGATTGGAAAAGACCTTGAAGATCATCTAGTCCAACCATTAACCTAATACTGACCATTCTCAACTACACCATATCCCTAAGCGCTATGTCAACCCGACTCTTAAACACCTCCAGGGATGGGGACTCCACCACTGCCCCGAGCAGCCCATTCCAACACCTAACAAGCTGTTCTGTAAAGAAATACTTCCTAATATCCAGTCTAAACCTTCCCTGGTGCAACTTGAGGCCATTACCTCTTGTCCTATGGCTTGTTACTTGGTTAAAGAGACTCATCCCCACCTCTCTGTCAGGTAGTTGTAAAGGGCAATTAGGTCTCCCCTCAGCCTCCTCTTCTTCAGTTCCCTCAGCCACTCCTCATAAGGCATGTGCTCCAGACCCTTCATCAGCTTCGTTGCCCTTCTGTCCCGATCCAGTATCAGGGAGGGTTCTTAAACAATCCCAAGAGCGAGATTAAGACACAAACGAGGTCAGATGCTGTACAACCTTGTGAACTTTATTTTCCGTAACAACTGGTAATAGCGATAGGACAGAGAGAAAAGGAAAGGAAAAGTCAGAATCCCTAAGCAAGCAAATGGTAGAGATGTAGCAAGATTAATTACCACCACCACAAATCCAGCGATGTACCATTGGCTCGGTCTCGGTGCAGGTGATGGTGCTTCTAGCTCCAAGCTCCGAGGAGGGAGGATAACAAGAGGGAGGACAAGAGCTCACTGTAATATGTGCCACCCCATGTTCCTCCATGTGCGCATGCCCAGGTGTTCAAGGTGGTCGTGCTGGCGGGGGGTCAACCTGCGGCGTCTCCAGCCTCTGCACATTTTCCTCACCCCGATTTCCTCTCCACCTGGCTCGCGCGCACGTGCAGCTTGGTAGGCACTGCCAAGGATGTTGTTTCAGCTTCGGACAGATGTTGTGGTTTTGTTGGGGACAATTTGTCTCCTTCAGAGTGTACTCCTCCACGGTGACAGGATGCTGAGGCCAGGAAGTGGTAGTGGTGCAGCAGCAATGTTGAGACAAACGCAGTCCAACACAGTCCCTTACACCTTCTTTGGACACGCTCGAGTAATTCAGTGTCA